>NC_087178.1:17042250-17107250 GCF_035594125.1 Scylla paramamosain
TTTATTTACTCTGCCTCCCTCCCCTTCTCTCTCTCTCTCTCTCTCTCTCTCTCTCTCTCTCTCTCTCTCTCTCTCTCTCTCTCTCTCTCTCTGGTGACACAGATTGTAATTATTCTGACGTGTGTGTGTGTGTGTGTGTGTGTGTGTGTGTGTGTGTGTGTGTGTGTGTGTGTGTGTGTGTGTGTGTGTGTGTGTGTGTGTGTGTATTTCCCGTTCCTTCTTTTCCCTTCCCTTGCTTATCTTCTCTTTATCAGTTGTATCTTTCCCTCTTGTTTATTTTTCTTCCACTCCCGTCGATAACATAAGAGGTTTACTGCTCTCTCTCTCTCTCTCTCTCTCTCTCTCTCTCTCTCTCTCTCTCTCTCTCTCTCTCTCTCTCTCTCTCTCTCTCTCTCTCTCTCTCTCTCTCTCTCACTAAGTATCATTTTACAGTTCATATTTCCCCTTTACTGGATATCAATTTAACATCCCACTGATATTATTTCCTCCTTTCCTTCCCTCTCCATACCATTCAGCCCTTCCCTTTATTGCTCCCGTGTTATTTATCCGATAAGATTACTCGTCTGTCCCTTTTAGCCATCTTCCATTGGTCGCCTCCCTCCTGCCCTCCCTCCCCGTCTCCTTTCCCTCTCAAGTGTTCCTCCAACCTACAATATCCCCGAAGGTTGAAAGACGAGCTTGCTAATAAACGCCTACCTAGTGTTTATGTGTCATTCTCCCCCCTCCCTCCATTGCCTCCCTCCTTGATCTCCCTTCCTCCCTCCCTCCTGTCCAGTCTCCTTTTCCCTCCCTTCTATAACTTCTACCTCCCCTTAATCTTCCCCTTAGGCACCCTCCTCCTCCCTTTAAAACCCTTCTTTCAAGTCTCGTTCCTCTTCCTTCTCCTCCTTCTCCTCCTCCTCCTCTTCCTCGCTGCCACTCTCTCGTAAGTACTCGTGAAAAGCTTAGAGGGAGAGACATGTTTTGTGGTAGGTGCTAAGGTGTGTGTGTGTGTGTGTGTGTGTGTGTGTGTGTGTGTGTGTGTGTGTGTGTGTGTGTGTGTGTGTGTGTGTGCTGTTCGTATTTTCTGTCTTTTCACCATTTTTTTCTTCCTTGTCTGTCTGCCTGTCTCTGTCGTCTACCTGCCTGCCTGCCTGCCTGCCTGCTGTCTGTCTGTCTGTCTGTCTGTCTGTCTGTCTGTCTGTCTGTCTGGTTTTCTTTCGTTCTTTCCTCCTGTGTTGCATTTCGTCCCCAATTCAAGCCATCCTTCTCTCTTCTTGGCCTTTCTTCTGCCTCGTGTTATTAATTTCTCTCTTTCTGTCATTTTTTTACGCTTTCTTTGGCGCTGCATCATACGTACACTTCATATCTACCTTGTGATCCTCCTCCTCCTCCTCCTCCTCCTCCTCCTCCTCCTCCTCCTCCTCCTCCTCAACCATAGCCTTTGTGTTCCCTCCTCCACTTCTATCTCCTGTCTTCTATCCTCCTCTCCATCTCTCCTCCCTCCTCCCGATGACCAAAGGGAGAGACAGATGCCTCCCATAAAACACACCTGAGTTATGTTCGCCCATTTAACTCCGGCTGTTAATTAATATACCTGTAGAAAAACTCACTCACCTGAGATGTACCCTCGAGTATGTTTGGAATCTTTCAAGGGGCAATTTTTTTTCTTGTTTGTTTTATTTAATGAGAGTTGTTATTTTTTTTCTGTTTTTTTTTTTATTTGTATTTTCGACTTTTCTTCTCTTTTCTCGAGCGAGGAAGTCAAGCGGCGTTTCCTTCTTGGTGTGAGGGTTTGCATACTGCATGAGAAGCCTGCATGATCTCTCTCTCTCTCTCTCTCTCTCTCTCTCTCTCTCTCTCTCTCTCTCTCTCTCTCTCTCTCTCTCTCTCTCTCTCTCTCTCTCTCTCTCTCTCTCTCTGCCACTCCTTCGCAACAGTTTTTCATCATCCACCTTCACTCCACCCGCCACTTCCCTCCTATCCTAATTACTTCCCGCCCTCTCTAAGTGTCTATCTCTCCTCCCTCCACAGCCCTGCCCTTCTCTCCGCCTCTCCATTCCTTCCTCTCTCCCTCTTCCTCTTCGTTCCTCTTTCAGCACCCCCCATGCCCCCCAGTGTGTCCTCCTCTTCCTTCCCCTGCGTGCTTCTCGTCTCTTTGTGCTCTTCCCTCCTCTTGCCTACCTTCATCCCTCTACCTCTCTCCCTCTCTCCCTCTCTCCCTGCAGCCCTCACCAGCATCTCTCCTTTCCATCTCCCTCTCCACCTTTCCGCAAAATTCTCGTGAGATCTCAAGCCGAAGACACGACGATATGTGTGTGTGTGTGTGTGTGTGTGTGTGTGTGTGTGTGTGTGTGTGTGTGTGTGTGTGTGTGTGTGTGTGTGTGTGTGTGTGCAGCTGTCTAAAATAGTGATGTTGCTCTATACTCGATACTTAAGAAAGAAAACAAATAAATAAAAAAAGGCTTGATTTATCAGCTGAAAGAAAACAAATAAATAAAAAAAAGCTTGATTTATCAGCTGGCTTAATCTAGTTCATCTTTATTTCTTCTTGATCTTCGCTAAACTCTCAACAGTCCACGTATTCATTTCCACGCGATTCATAGACATTAAAAGCATCGGGTCTTGTAACATCACTTCTCGGGGCGACTGTATGTATGTGCACACCTTTACATCCACGTGGAGGCGAGGAAGTGATGGTGGTGGGCCGCTTGTATCACTTGCACCACCCACTCGACACACACAACGACCCTCAGTGTGTTTCGCGTGTGTATTTGTTCATCTCTTCTTTTAACCGCTTCATAAAACAGACACGTAGTAAGCAAACATGTCACGCACCTGTTCAAGGGAAGAGAGACAGAGCAAAAAAGAAGGTTGTTATAATTTATTGATTTATATTTTTGCCCGTGACGTTGATGTAAAAAGATGTTTTCTTCTGACAGGACTACTCTTGAACCAACAGAAGATTATTGTCTTTGGCTCAGTGCGGGCAGCGAGAGGCAAGGGGGACTGAGAAGCAGATTTAGGGTGAAAAAATAGGCGCTCCAGGCGAGATAAGAGAAGCCATGGAGGGTGTAAGAAGCTTCGAGGCTGAGCATACGAGAGGATCAGAGACAAACAGGACGGCTTCGGCGGGAGATAAGGAAGGCTAGATTAGGTTAGGTTAAGTTTGAGGAAAGATAAGGAAAGCTAGATTAGTTAGGTTAAGTTCGAGGAAAGATAAGGAAAAGTAGGTTAAGTTAGGTTCGATGGAAAAAAATAGAGAAAGTTAGGTTAGGTTAAGTTCGAGGGAAGATAAGGAAAACTAGGTTAAGTTAGGTTAGGTTAGGTCAGGTTAGGTTAGGTTAAGTTCGAGGGAAGATAAGGAAAGCTAGGTTAAGTTAGGCTCAAGGAAGGACGAAGAAAGTTGTTGGGTTAGGATCAACAAAGGGAAAGTTAGATTAAGTTAAGTTCAAGGGAGGATGAGGAAAGTTGGGTTAGGTTAAAGAAAAGACAAGGAAATTTTTAAGTTAAGTTTGAGAAAGAGCAAGAAAAGTTAGGTTAGATTAGATTCGAGATAAGCAACGTTGTTTCGAGTTTACTTCGTTGGGGCCAAAGAGGATGACGGGGCCTGCGAGATGGCTTCACGGGGACAGCGGGGAGGGGCGTGTGAGGAGAGGGGGAGGAAGAGCGATGGGGTGAGGTGCGCGGGGAGGTTGAAGGGAAGGTAGGAAGGTGGGGCGGCGTGGCATCACAATTTACAGTAGTCAGTCAGCGTGTAACAAGGGCCTTTGATGCTTGGTCGTTTAGGTTGAGCTGTTGCCAAGACTGACTCCACGCCGCGCCTGTCACACCCTCCTCGTTTTTCTTACTGCCTGCTCTCTCTCTCTCTCTCTCTCTCTCTCTCTCTCTCTCTCTCTCTCTCTCTCTCTCTCTCTCTAGTCCATTCTTACCCGTTTCCCATGCTGCCACTTAAACGCATCTCTTCAAATTCTTTCTTCTTTCTCCCTCTCTTCTTTCCCCGAATCCTCCTTCTCTCCTCCATCGTCATTCTTCCCTCTTCAGCCGCTTATTCTTCCCCTCCCTCTCTCTCCCTCTCTCTCTCTCTCTCCCCCTCTCATCCCCCCTCTCTCTGCCTCTCTCCTCCCGTGAATTATTGAAGTATTATACCCCTCATCAATAACTTCGCTTGTAACAGTTCTCAGTCTGTTGGTGTACTTTCAACCCGCTCGTGATTTGTGTGTGTGTGGGAATGTGCGGAGGCTGAGTGTGTGTGTGTGTGTGTGAGGGAGAAGGAGAGGTTACATATGTGCGTGAGGCAGCGTGGGTGGTAGAAGCCGAGAAAACGGAATTTAAATGAAGAGAAAACAAAGAAGAAATCTTAACGAAAACCTTTGAAGAGAAGACAACAGCCGTGAGTACGTAACCGTGTATATACAAGACCCACCCCGTGCACTTCATCTTTGTTATCATTGTTATCGTTTATTACCTAGCGTTATTATTGTGAAGTAGGCTGTTATTACACACACACACACACACACACACACACACACACACACACACACACACACACACACACACACACACACACACACACACACAAACCCACACCCACAAACAGTAATTGGTCCTACATATCATATCCATTAAATTTACGAGAATAATATTTCATCACCCCTTCACTTGGGCCCGGCTGACGCTCTCCCCGCAGACACACGTACGAGGCGCCCCGAACCAGCGAGGAAAGCAGAGCAGGGCAGGGCAGAGCAGGGCAGGGCAGGATGTTCGAATTTCACTGACCCTTGAGAGAGAGAGAGAGAGAGCGAGCGAGTGGATGTGCTATATGGATGAAACTGGAAGGGTAATGGGCTTGATGGCAGGGAAAGGGGGATTCGAACCATGTTAAGATTCCATTGACCCATTTGTCGAGTGGGTTTGAATTCGTGTCTCAAAGGAGGAAAGGGAAATAATGTGCGGAGCTGAAGGGAGAAAGGCAGGATGAAGGAAAGGGAAGAGAAGGATGAGGAGGAAGATTGGGTATTAAAGGGAGATGAAGGAGGAGGAGGAGGAGGAGGAGGAGCAGAAAGAAGACCTTTATTGGTAAGACAGATAAAAGAGAAGTAGGTCAATATTATTTTTAACTATTTGTTGATGATTTTGTTTATTGCTTTTTCATTTTTTTTTCCTAGTCAAAATATATACGAACTGAGGGTGTATATATCGTATTTATTTTTAATTGGAATGCACTTAGTTATGACACACACACACACACACACACACACACACACACACACACACACACACACACACACACACACACACACACACACACACACACACACACACACACACACACACACACGGCAGGAGATGACATCCTTTTCGTCGTCGCCGCAACCCCGAGTTATTGAATAAGTTACCACAATATAACCCGGATCTGGAGACGCGGCTGTCCCGGGAACCAGCGACGAGCGAGGAAATAAGAAATGGCTGAGGATGAGATGACGGGAGATGCGGCTGAAATATTGGATTTTGTGTAGAAGTTTCCCGCGTGAGTGACTGTGGTGCTGGAAAAAGATTGTTCACCACTGTTACCACTACTACTACTACCTGTACTGCTACTATTACTACTACCATTCCTCCAGACACGACTATCACCCTTTTGTGTAGAAGTTTCCCGCGTGAGTGACTGGTGCTGGGGAAAAAGCTGTTATTTACCACTTCTACCGCTGCTGCTACTACCACCACAAACGCGTCTACCAGTATTTCTACCAGTATCGTCTACCACCACTGCTACTACAATTATCACTCTAGCCACGACTACCACTATTTCTTTACCTTTCCTTTCACCTGGATTACTATTACTTATATTTCGATTACACATACCATCACTACCACCAACACCAACCACATCAAAGCTTCCAATTACCACTTGCACACACCACCATCACCACCACTACTACCACCTCCACACTTCCTGCACCACCATCACCACTTGTAATACCCATACCATCACACCACATCACCTCGTACCACCACCACCATCACCATCACCACCATCATCACCACTACATCCACCTCCACCATTCTGCTAAGCCGCTTATAGGATGGGAGGAATTAGCGAGAGGGGCCCACGTTTTTTAAGGTTACTGTGGTTGAAGGGCGCTGGAGAAAGGGAGGAGGGGGTCTAGGGAGTGCTAGAGAGGAGGAGGGGGACGGGGAGGGTGAGGGTCGTGATAGTAAAGGGGTAAAGGGTGAGGTTTGAGTAGCCTTCAATGAAAGTCCTGAATGAGAACTAAAGGGATGTTTCCAAAGGGATTCTCTCCACCAATAAGATTTTTGTGGACAGAATCACCCGCTAGTAAATGTTTCCTCTCTCTCTCTCTCTCTCTCTCTCTCTCTCTCTCTCTCTCTCTCTCTCTCTCTCTCTCTCTCTCTCTCTCTCTCTCTCTCTCTCCTGAATTTTTTTCTCTCCCTTTTTCTTTGTTCTTTTTTTAGTACATGGAAAATCGCCTGAAGCTACAATCGGTGTCCATTGTGTGTGTGTGTGTGTGTGTGTGTGTGTGTGTGTGTGTGTGTGTGTGTATCTTGTTGCTATTTCGACTCGTATTGCAATGTTTGTTAAATTTTCCGTGCTTTTTTTTACAGTTTTCCTTTTTTTGTAATATATATGTTTTTTTTTATCGTGCTTCCTAAAATACACATATATATATAAACAACGTGTCCATAAAGGAATGGTTGTAGCAGCTCAGAATAGATTGCCTTTGCTTATTGTCTGGTGTAAATATTGGAGATTAACACACACACACTCTCTCTCTCTCTCTCTCTCTCTCTCTCTCTCTCTCTCTCTCTCTCTCTCTCTCTCTCTCTCTCTCTCTCTCTCTCTCTCTCTCTCTCTCTCTCTCTCTCTCGAACATAAAAGCTGACAGACTAGAATAAAAAAAAAAACTAGAATGCACAAGAAACCTCAAATAAACTTTTGAACAATAAATCCATCCAAAATTTGAATCCAAGAACCATCATAACACACACACACACACACACACACACACACACACACGGACACACGGACACGCAAGGTTGCCATAGTAAATTAGCCTCCCAGTTGGCAATAAGGAAGATAACGTTAGCTTAATGTTGAAAGTCTCTTAATGGTCTCTAGGTAACGTGATCTTAGCTGCGTGTTTGCCATTAGGTGCAGTCTTTCATCGAGGCTTTGCGCGGCGGGAACCAACAAGGAGGCTAAAGAGACCGTGTATATTTATAAGAGCATGAGGCCTTAAGAGTAACGCGTCCTGATACTGCCATGGTGATGTGACTTTAGTGCTGAAAATATGTAGAAATGTAGCTTGAAATGACGTAGAAATAGATGGCTGAAGAGAGCGTGTATATATATTTTTTTTTATAAACACGTAGCCTGAAAAGCAACGTGTCTCAATATTATATACCGTGATTATCTGACTTTAGTGTTTGAAGAATTGTCGTCATTTAACTTCAAATAATGTTAAAATAGTAAAGTGGCTGAGAATATTACTCGTATCTATATGAACTTAAGGTCTTTTGATTATTACCTAAACGCTTTCGAATATCACCTAAACTTCAGTGATGGAAAAAGGCAGAAATGTAACTTGAAATGATGTAAAAATGGCAAAATTACTAAGGAAATCATTGGTATGTTTAGTGCGAGAGGAGCTGGCGGTTTTATGTCAGGACTCAGTGATAATATTAAAGAAGAATGAGGGTTTAAA
Organism: Scylla paramamosain; assembly: GCF_035594125.1. NCBI lineage: Eukaryota > Metazoa > Arthropoda > Malacostraca > Decapoda > Portunidae > Scylla > Scylla paramamosain. Next base: position 17,049,957 of record NC_087178.1, read on the forward strand.
GTATTTGTGTAGGATTAGTGAAGGATTGCAGGATTTCAGTCACGGATTAATTTATGAGGAACGTGATTTAATATACTACGCCTGTGTGTGTGTGTGTGTGTGTGTGTGTGTGTGTGTGTGTGTGTGTGTGTGTGTGTGTGTGTGTGTGTGTGTGTGTGTGTGTGTGTTTGAGAGGGTGTGGAGAGCGCCCTTCTGCACTTCCTGTGGGTGTAGTGCTTTCTCACGCCCACTTCTCCTCCTGCGCCTCTTTCTCTCTCTCTCTCTCTCTCTCTCTCTCTCTCTCTCTCTCTCTCTCTCTCTCTCTCTCTCTCTCTCTCTCTCTCTCTCTCTCTCCATCCAGCTTTGCTTTTTCTCTATTCTCTCTTTCTTTGACTGTCTTTGCTATCTCTCCTTCTTTTTATCCTTTCCTCCATTTCTACTTCCACATCCTCGTTTTCATTGTTATATTTCCAGTGAGACATTTCCTCCCTCTTTTCTTCCATTACGACACCTGGCCTCCTCCTCCTCCTCCTCCTCCTCCTCCTCCTCCTCCTCCTCCTCCTCCTCCTCCTCCTCCTCCTCCTCCTCCTCCTCCTTTCCCGTCCTTGTAACTCTTTCCAATCGTGTGTCGCAATAACCTTGTCAGTCTTCCTTTTTTCTCTCCCTGTTACCAAGTCTAACATCCTCTTCACTTCTCTTACCTATAGATATCCCTTCCCTCTCATCCTCTCCCTCCCTCCTCTCACTCCACGCTCCTTTCCCATAGTTCTCCCCTCAACAGAAGCTCTGTAAGCCGCCTGTTCCCAGATGCTCAACGCTCATGTTATAAATTATTCGCAAACGCCCGTAGAAGGATTACTCCCTCCCCCTTCTCACCCTCTGTCAAGCCTGAGAGAGAGAGAGAGAGAGACAGAGAGAGAGAGAGAGAGAGAGAGAGAGAGAGAGAGAGAGAGAGAGAGAGAGAGAGAGAGCACACTGTTACATTCCCTTACAGTCGTGTGCTTAGTAGTAGCAGCAGCAGCAGTAGTAGTAGTAGTAGTAGTAGTAGTAGTAGTAGTAGTAGTAGTAGTAGTAGTAGTAGTGATGTAGTGGTGGTGGTGGTGGTGGTGGTGGTGGTGGTGTTGTTGATGGAAGCGGTGGTGGTGGTGGGTTACCTTGTCCACACTCCACCTCACACAGTCTCGCCCCCACAATTCATCACGGCAAACAAGGCGTGAAATTATAAGTGACGCATGATTCCGGGGAGAAGTGCAGCCGAAAAAGCAGGAAAGACAGTAATGATGATGACGGTGATGACACTGCTCTGCATGGTGATGGGGCGGTCACGGCAGTGGTGTGCGCTCGTGTGTGTGTGTGTGTGTGTGTGTGTGTGTGTGTGTGTGTGTGTGTGTGTGTGTGGTGAGGGGGACACTTGGTGATTGTTCTTCCTTGCTCCTGTCCTCCCCTCCCCCCATTCCCTACTCCTGTCCTCTCCTCCCGCGTCCCTCCCTCGGTCGGGTGACAACTACCGCCCTACGCACGCTCCTCCTGGTGACAAAGTGTCGGGGAAGCGTGTCTGACGTGCCCTCAGAACTCTGCCTCCCAGGGGGCGTGCCGTCCTGGCTCCCCGCAGCGCCCCGGACGTGTGACGGATGTGGTGACGTGGTCGCCCTTATTAGCGCCCCGAGGTCCCGCGACGCTGGCTGGCCTCGCACGTCGCCTGTGTGCTGCGGGGAAGATTGAGGATATTGGCTGTGAATTGGGCGTCCCAGGAAGACTGCAAGGCTGGAAGGCTGGAAGGCTGGAAGGCTCTAGTGGAGTGGGTTTTTTGGAGGTGATTTTGCTTTCCTTGGCGAAGGTGACGGTGAGAGATGAGGCGCGGGGAGGCGGCGACGGCCAGATTACCGACGAGAGGCTGGGGACTGGGAGGTTGCGGTAAACGTTTTTACAATATAGTATATATATATTGTACACACACACACACACACACACACACACACACACACACACACACACACACACACACACACACACACACACACACACACACACACACACACACACACATTGTGAACTACATTCTTCCGGCGCAGCGTTAGGCGCGGCTAGGTACGCGCTATTGTCGCTTAGTCACACTTACTCATACTGGCACGCAAATCTACACACACACACACACACACACACACACACACACACACACACACACACACACACACACACACACACACGTGGAGGACAGCAGACAGCGTGGCGTGACTCGCTGATGAGGAGCGCCGACCTGTTGTGTTTCGGCGGTGATTAATTATTATTCCCAGCAAATAATCTGTTATTCTGCAAACCCTGGACTGCCGCACCAAAAAATAAATGTGGCCCATATTTTCGTGGCCCGGGGCTGCGGCGGCGACTAATGAGGCGTGGCGGCGAGGCTGCTGCGAGTCATTACGGCGAATCACAACTGGAATGCAAAGTTTAAACAGAAAAGAAAGCAGGAATAGCAAGAGCGGGTACAGGTCAGCCCGGCAACCCCTGACCTGGACGTCAAAGGTCAATCCATAATGAGTAATGACCTGCTCGCGTGAGGCCACCAGGTCATTACGAGGGAGCCCCGCCAGGTCACCCCAACACTCACACCTGGGGAGGAGGAGGTGGGAGGGGGAAGAGGGTGTGGGGAAGACATTGTAGAGTTCCATACCCAAGACGTCCCCTTCTGCCTTGCATGTCTGTACGTTTGTCTGTTATTTACTCCTCATTCTTATTAATGGGGTTACTATTTTTACTCCGAGTTCGTTTTGTGTACCTCTCTCTCTCTCTCTCTCTCTCTCTCTCTCTCTCTCTCTCTCTCTCTCTCTCTCTCTCTCTCTCTCTCTCTCTCTCTCTCTCTCTCTCTCTCTCTCCCCCCCCCCCTAACTGGCCCGCCTAAGGCCCAAAGGAACAGCAATAGCAATGAAAATATCCTTAGCCTCCCCTTCCTTCCTCCCCCCAGGACCTCTGAGGCGCCCTGGGGAAATCCGAATTAGATCATTGGATACAGGGGAAGGATGGCGCCCCGGGGAGGAAGCTTTCTTTTCCTCCGTCCCTACCTTCCCTTCATCTCCCTCCTCCCTCCCTTCTCGCCTGTGTCTCCTGTCTCCCCCTCGGCGCTCTCTCTCTCTCTCTCTCTCTCTCTCTCTCTCTCTCTCTCTCTCTCTCTCTCTCTCTCTCTCTCTCTCTCTCTCTCCGTCTATGCTTTTATATTGGCATTTTTCAGTGTTGCCAGTGAGGGTTTGTTTCTCATTATATGATGGGAACTGTGTCTGATTCAAGAGAAGCCTACGTGGAAATGCTGGTTATTGCTACTACTGCTGCTGCTGCTACTACTACTACTACTACTACTACTACTACTACTACTACTACTACTACTACTACTACTACTACTACTACTACTACTAAGATAGTGATAACAGCAAAAACAAAGACAACAACAATAGCAATGATAATAGTAATAACAACAACAATAATAATAATAATAATAATAATAATAATAATAATAATAATAATAATAATAATAATAATTTCTACTACTGCTACTATTACTACAACAACAACAACAACAGCAACAACAACAACAACAACAACAACAACAACAACAACAACAACAACAACACCATCATCACCACCACCACCACCACCACCACCCTAAAACAACAATAAATAAATAAATAACGCGGGAGACAACACTTGCAATCGTAGATACAAGAGAGAGAGAGAGAGAGAGAGAGAGAGAGAGAGAGAGAGAGAGAGAGAGAGAGAGAGAGAGAGAGAGAGAGAGAGAAATGAATCACGGCCTGTAAATTATATTGTTATCTCAGGGACAGTCCTGCGGGAGGGACGGTAAGCGCTGTTTGTTTTGTGCCAACCTCCTCACGGGACCTATTAATCAGGGAGGTGATGAGGGGCGAGGGAGGAGTGGGGGTGGGGGAATAGGATGGGATGGGAGTCATGCTGGTGAAGGATGGGAGGAGGTGGGGATTGGAAGGAAGCTGAGGAGGCGGATAGGATGGAAGGGAAAGGAGGTAAGGATGGGATGCATTGATTGAAAGGATAAGGATTGCAAGAGGTGAGGATGGGATGGGGTGAAATTGGGAAGGAGAATGGGAGGCAGTGAGGCTGGGGAAGGGATAAGGATGGGAGGAATGGTAGGGGAATGGGTTCAGCAGAGAGGATCACAGATTGGTGGGATTTGACAAACGGACACACACCACCATAAACACACACACACACACACACACACACACACACACACACACACACACACACACACACACACACACACACACACACACCATCACGAACATGTATAAAAGAGATTAATACTTTTCCCTTCCTGAGTGTGTCTGTATTCGGCGTTACGTGTATTTTTTTCTGTATTTTTTTTTTTTTTTTTTTTTGTAAGTGTATCATGTTGAATTAATTGGATGTATCAGACAGGTGTTCACATTTTTAGTATCAGTGTCTCTCTCTCTCTCTCTCTCTCTCTCTCTCTCTCTCTCTCTCTCTCTCTCTCTCTCTCTCTCTCTCTCTCTCTCTCTCTCTCTCTCTCTCTCTCTCTCTCTCTCTCTCTCTCTCTCTCTCTCTCTCTCTCTCTGACCTCCAACCCGTGTACGTAAAAACTGAAGTAGTTATAAAAAATGTGGCGTTAGCTTGAGTTGTGCAGGTAAGGTAGTGTTAAGTGGTGCCATATTCCGACACTTAAACACCTGTTGTATACATAATGTAGTACTTTTGAGACATAAACACACATTATAACTTCAAATTGCAGTGAATTTAGTAATTATCCCCCAAAAAAGGAGTATAAATGTTTTCACTTGACCTAAATACGAGTAGTGATAATATGCAAAGAAAACACACACACACACACACACACACACACACACACACACACACACACACACACACACACACACACACACACACACACACACACACACACACACACACAAAGAAAAATGAGATACAGTAGGAAAAAAAAAGATAGTGATATCAATTTTTTATCTAATCTCCTACAAAAAGCTTAAATTCTTATTACTGCGCCTAAAAATCCATATACCAGAACAGGACAATAGGAGAATATAAGTAAATGAATGTACTGTTATAAAAAAGATGAAAGAAATTAGGTTTAGTAAAAAAAATATACGTTCTCTCTCTCTCTCTCTCTCTCTCTCTCTCTCTCTCTCTCTCTCTCTCTCTCTCTCTCTCTCTCTCTCTCTCTCTCTCTCTCTCTCTCTCTCTCTCTCTCTCTCTCTCTCTCTAACAATAGAAATCAGTGTGGCGGAGGGCGTGAGAAGGCGACCAGGCGTAGATACAATTTCCTCCATGGGGGGGCGAAGAGGAGAGGAAGAGGGAAGGAGGGGAGGAAAGGAAGGAAGGAGAATGGAAAGGGAGGAAGGAAGGGGGATATTGTTTGGCCAGGGGGGACGTGACTGTGTTGATATTCTCCCTGGCCGTCATGGGGAGAGGAAAGGAGAGGGGAGAGGGAAAGGAGATGAGGGGAGAAGTGAAGGGAAGGAAGGAGAGAGAGGGAGGGAGAGAATCTGAGAGGTGACAGAGTGGACAGGAGATATTGAGAATACATGAATTGATGGTGCCGAGATGGAACGAAGAGAAGAAAAGGAAGAGAAGGGAGATATTGGATTGACGGGAAGGGAAGGAAGTGAGGGAAGGCTTTAAGAGTTGATGAAGTGGAGAGTAGAAAGTTGATCAGATAAGTACAGTGAACAGAGGAAGGGAGGAGAAAGGTGACGTGGGGAAAAAGAAAGGAAAAAAAAAGATTGTTTGTAGAGAGAGAGAGAGAGAGAGAGAGAGAGAGAGAGAGAGAGAGAGAGAGAGAGAGAGAGAGAGAGAGGAAAAATTCGAGTGAGGCAAAAATTAATTGTTTTATGAAGGAGACAAGGGTGGAGGGAAAGATTCAAAGATATAGAGAGAGAGAGAGAGAGAGAGAGAGAGAGAGAGAGAGAGAGAGAGAGAGAGAGAGAGAGAGAGAGAGAGAGAGAATCACCATTATTCGGAGTGAGGGAAGTTAGTGGGTTCCTTGTCACTTCAGAATTTTTCAGTATAAGTTTGAAAAATTCTCTCTTCCCTTCTCTCCTCTTCCTCATCGTCGTCATTTCCTTCCTCCCCTCCTCCCCTCTTCCCCTACCACGCTATTTGTGTCTCCGGGAAACGAACACTCGCTGACTAAACTCCCCTAATTCCCCAATTCGGTCATTAAGTGCTAAAGTTAACGACAATTAGCGTCAACTTCACTCAGCTGGGTAATGACTTTCACCCTCCATAATGTATCGTATTGGAGTTTCTGGAAGGGAGTAAATTTTTGGTTCCGTCTTCCAGGATTCTCTATGTATTATTTAGAGTCGTAATTTTTGGTGGTGTGGCTTCATGACTTTCGCTTTTTAATTTTCTTCCTTCTCTCTCTCTCTCTCTCTCTCTCTCTCTCTCTCTCTCTCTCTCTCTCTCTCTCTCTCTCTCTCTCTCTCTCTCTCTCTCTCTCTCTCTTTTCTATATAAATCGTGTATGATTTTGTGGAATTCTGATGAAAGAATCGTGTGTGTGTGTGTGTGTGTGTGTGTGTGTGTGTGTGTGTGTGTGTGTGTGTGTGTGTGTGTGTGTGTGTGTGTGATTGCTTGCGTGGGCGTATGCGTGCGTGTGTACATTTAACAGAGCCTTGTTTTCACCCGCGTCTCTTAACTCTTAACAGAATTACGACCTTTCAAATTTTTGATTAAGAAAACGAAAAAAAAGGGAGGAAGGATTCACTAGTTTGTTGATTGCGTGACCCAGACTGTCCAGATTTATAGATCGAAATTATATGACGTTGTGCCAGTTTTCAGTGTTGCCTTGTGTATAAAAACGTAACTGGAAAAACGTAGATCGCACGCCACCACCCTCGCTTGTTTTCCTTCACCCTTCCCCTGTCTTCCTTTTTTTTTCTCCTCCTTTCCAGTCTTCCTTTTCATTTCCTATCTTCGTTCCATATTTCCACTCTTTTCTATCTCAGTCAGTTGAATTTTCTTATTTGTATTTTTTTCTTTTCATTGTTCATGTTTATCACTTTTTTTTACTCTTCATCCTTTCCTTATTCTTTTCGTTTCTTTTCATTTACCTTCCTTTTCGTGCGCCTGATTTTTCCTAACAGGGAACACTCTTTTACCTTCTCTCTTTCTTCTATTCATGACTTAAAAATTGGAAGAAGAGAGTTAAAAAGAAAAGAAGAAAAGAGCTATAGCCTTTTACCGCTACACAAACATCGGGGTGTTAATTTTAAAAACATTTTCGTCGGTCTGGTTTACATGCGGGAATGTTTTCACTACAAGCAAGAGTTAATTTATCCTCGCGCGGTCTGTGTTGGTCTGTGGTGGAACGCTGGGTTTGTTTACACCCCACACTGCAACGCGCCCCCTAATAAAAGCGCATCGGTTGGGAAAGAAACCGGTGATGGTCAATTAAAAAGATAATGGAGTCGAAAGTTTTCTGTGGTGCCAGTTACCGAGACTCATTGGGGCAGGGGAGGGAGGCAGGTCCTTTGTGATGAATTCTGGGGCGGGGAGGCGAGGCAGGTGAGGACGTGACATGACGACGGTAAGGGAAGAGGCACAGGGTGTGAGTGTGACGGGGTGAAATGGGAGGGCGTGACTGGGAATGGGCGGGGAGGGAGTGGAGACTCTCCACACGCCAACACACCACCGCCATAAGGTTCTGTGCGGCATCAGAGGCACATCAGGCACTTATCTCTGATTTATGTCCCTTTTGTGTGAGTCTACCAGCGAAGGAGGCTGTGCGGGGGCGCTGGGAGTGTTGGTGTTCGTGGCGCGGCGCGGCGTGGTGTGGGGTTCTCAGGACGCTGACACGAGCCTCGTAACTGAGGCTGAAAATTAGAGAAAGAGAATATGTCATTTTCATAGGAAACATATTCCTCCAGCCCTTTGACAGTCATGAAAGGTACGAATTTTTTTATTTATTTATTTATTTATTTATTTATTTATTTTTTCGGGTGTCCTTTCCCTTGTGGTTGGTGCCCCGCATGCTAATAGACGGCGGTAACGCTGCGGCGGGCGGGAAAGTGACAACACTGAAAGCCGTCCGCTCAGCCGTGACCAGTTGGCGTTTTTGCAGCACTGGTTGGAGTGTGTGCTGCGCGGCTCGGCCACACCTGGGAGCCGGCCACGCTTACCCGGTCGCGGGCGAGGCTCACGCTTACCTGCGACGCGTGTGGAAGGAAATGGACAGGCACACACACCAGTCTGCAGCACACCAGAGGTACAGGCACACACACGCTAGCCCGCAGCACACCAGAGGGACAGGCACACACACGCCAGCCCGCAGCACACCAGAGGGACAGGCACACACACGCCAGCCCGCAGCACACCAGAGGGACAGGTACACACACGTCAGCCCGCAGCACACCAGAGGGACAGGCACACACACCAGCCCGCAGCACACCAGAGGGACAGGCACACACACGCCAGCCCGCAGCACACCAGAGGGATAGGCACACACACCAACCCGCAGCACACCAGAGGCGCGGGACTCCCTCCTGAAGGTGGTGGCGTGCGTCACTCGTCCCGCGCTGCGTGTTCCTGCTTTATCTAATATGGTTCGGTTGTGTTGTGAAATCATTATCTTTTTAACATTTAACTTTCATCTTTGGGGTCGTGGACAGCACGCCAGGCAATGTAACCTCCCTGGTCACTGCCCCCTGCCCGCCACCGCCACGCCGGGGCTCACAACATTCCTCTTACAGACTTCTTGTCATAAATTAACTTAAACTCACTCCTGAAGACAAATCATTATTCTTTCTACATTATCTGATTCAGTGCATTCAACGTGTGCCTGTATAGATAAATCATACACAGGTGAAGGTAGCAAACTTCCACCCCTTCCTTACCTACCGCTCCCCTCTGTCCCCCAGCCCATCCACACCCTGCCGCCCGCAAGTGACCAGTCTGTCCGGGAGGGTTCAGCTGTAAGTCTGTTCCCTGCCATGCCGCATTGCAAGAAAGTCATCATAGTTCCCGACACTGAAGCAGATACACAGAGAAGCCACGGGCGAGGCTTGAAGCGAGACATAAGGAAAAATCTGTGAAAACGTGGAGGCAGGCGGTCAGTCACCCATGAGGGAAGGTGAGGGAGCGTTACGCATATTACTGCGGGGAGAAGTCACGACGCTGCGAGAGGGGATGAGGGGGAAGCAGCAGGAGAAAGGGAAGAGGCCACGTCCCCAGCAAGAGGAAACGTGTAGTGGGAGTCAAAGAGTTAATAAAAGAAGTGCACAGAATCAGGAAGAAAATGGGCAAGCGAATACGATATAGAAAACGTTAAAGCAGCGACTTGTTCCTCAGTTTTTCGCTCCTTACCAGTAATTTTCATGCATGAATGTTACGTGTTCTTGCCATTGCATCGTGGGAAGCCGTCAGGTGAGAGCGAGCCGAGGGAATGACCTTTGGCACTCCAATAATGAAATGGATGAAGTCAAAAGCGGGAATAAGAGTGTGTGCTGCTCTGGACCACTGAACACCCTCGCTTCTCACGCCATCTCGCTCAGAGGTGAAGGAATTATGCTGGACGCGGAAGTGGCAGCGAGGAATGGCAGAAGAGAGGGATGCGCAGCGTGCCCTCTTCATCGAAAGTAAATTAGTACATGTGATGGAAATTACTGCAGATAACCACGTAGATAAACCACTAAATATATAATGGATCTGAGAGTAAAGATAGAGTAGAAACCATTGTATTAATGAGTATGACAGTAAATGAAGCATGAAAGCACCGACTTGAGGATTTTCAGAATACGAAAAAAAAGAGGGATTTTAAAATTACGAAACGAGAATGGAAAAAAAGGCTACTGCAGTGAGACAAAAAAGAGGCGGCGGTGTGCAGGGGAGTGTGGCGATGAGTGGTGCAACCTTGGGGAGTTACGGCACACGTGGGAGCGGCGGGTGCAGGCGTGGTTAGGTTTTGCAGAAAAGAAACACACATCACAGCACATTATGGCAGTAAGATTGGCGGTGTGTGTGGGACGAAGAAACGAATGGTCGGGGCGTAATGACAGTCGCGGCGTGTTTTCCCCAAGATTAAGAGAACCTGCAAGTGAGACAGAGAGGAACCTTCGTGGGTAATGCGTCCTGTGTTTTCTTTTTCCTTTTTTCCTTTTTGTTTTTGGGCAACCTTGTAGGAAATGTACCTAATTCCTCATCACTATTTGCAGTGTGTTTCTCTTCAGAACTCACATATATGAATGAAGTACGAAGAAAGCAACAGGATTTACAGATAAAGGGAGAAAGGTTGCGAGGAGAACACCGAGACACACCGATGAAGCGAGAAATAGTGACAGTGTGACGAGGAGAGCAATCCTTCAGGTGGTGTGGCTGGCGGGCGACGGCTTAGTGTGACGCAAAGTCGACACGCCACCGTCAGACTGGTCCCCACATGGATCAGTCAGGCGGATCTCAGACTGTGAAAGTAGCAGCCGCTTTGATGGGTCGGGACAAGGGCGAGATGTGAGACCTGCTGCAAAAAGGATTGACGCGACCAGACGTGTTGAGTAAGAAGAATGTGGCACAGTGGCCGGGCAACTTTCTGGATGCGTGGTTGCCTTGGAAACTTGGAGGCGAAGAGTGACGTTCTTCCTTGTGTCTGAACCCTGGAGACTCGAGAGGAAGACGTTCTCGCCACGTTTTCCATACAGTGCAAGTCATCCTCGTGATAAATCCTCGGTCTCGCGGGTCTCGGCCTCTACAGCCTTCAGCAGCATGAGAAATCGTATCCCCGGCCACTTGATAACTTGTCTGGCGGGAATACATCCACGTCTGCTGTCATACATGGAAGACGCTCCTTAGTGCTGATGGCTGCTCTTGTATACACGTTGCGAGGTCACGGGAGAGGATGTGTTGCAATTTGAACAAGAAGTAATACATGAAAACCTCTTGGTGTGATGGTGGGTCGTGTATGCGCTGCCTGTCTGGGGCTGGTGGCGTATCCCTGGCGTACTGTGAGGGCGAGGGGGCGAAGGTGAGGCAGGCAAGGCGGGAAGACATGTGGGCCCCGTGAGCACAGTGATCGATCCCTGGCCACCCCGGGAAGGCCGATCATGAACCGACCCTAGCGTGCTCCATCATGCCCTTACGCCCCCCACCCCATGACCCCTGGACCCCCCAAAGCCCCTGGTCCTCCCCTCCATAACCCGCTCTCACCTCCCCTCTCCTAGACCAGTCATCTTACTGCAACTCCCTGCTCTTTCCCTTCCTCTTCCCCTTACGCCCTCCTACTCTCTCTCTCTCTCTCTCTCTCTCTCTCTCTCTCTCTCTCTCTCTCTCTCTCTCTCTCTCTCTCTCTCTCTCTCTCTCTCTCTCCATCGCTCACGCCTCCCTCTTACTTCCACGAAGAAATATCTCTTCTCACGTCTCCTTTCCACTTCCCCCAACTTCTCCTTGAGTATACCTTGCTTTAAAACTCTCTCTCTCTCTCTCTCTCTCTCTCTCTCTCTCTCTCTCTCTCTCTCTCTCTCTCTCTCTCTCTCTCTCTCTCTCTCTCTCTCTCTCTCTCTCTCTCTCTCTCTCTCTCTCTCTCTCTCTCTCTCTCTCTCTCTCTCTCTCTCTCTCTCTCTCTCTCTCTCTCTCTCTCTCTCTCTCTCTCTCTCGCTTTTATGTATTCTTTCCTTCCCGTGTTTTCGTCTTTTCACTTTTCTTGTAACACTTGTTTTCTTGTTTGTTTTTTTCTTCCCTGTATATTTTTGTCTTTTTTGTGCAGGATTTGTTTGTGTATCATCTCCTGCCCCCCGCACACACGATGTTTTCACAGGATGATCTCTCTCTCTCTCTCTCTCTCTCTCTCTCTCTCTCTCTCTCTCTCTCTCTCTCTCTCTCTCTCTCTCTCTCTCTCTCTCTCTCTCTCTCTCTCTCATTCATCTGTCTCATTCATCGATGGCCAAACATTTCTCTACCTGCAAGCAAGACTTCACCTCCTCCTCCTCCTCCTCCTCCTCCTCCTCCTCCTCCTCCTCCTCCTCCTCCTCCTCCTCCTCCTCCTCCTCCTCCTCCTCCTCCTAAGAGTCTCCCACCATCACCATCTCTTCTTCCCCCAACCTCAACTTCGGTCGGACACAAGCAGACTGCCAGTAATGCATCCCTGGCCGCCCCGCCTCTTACATGTTCCCTTCCCCCTCCCCCTTCGTGCCTCCGTCCTCTTGGCATTATCCTCCGCCTGATGCATTATTCCTCGCGAGCTGCTCCCCGTCCACGTCAACATCAGGAGCTGGCTAGGTCGTGGCTGCGGCGCGTGGCGAAGTTGGTCTGAGTTATCGGTAATTCGTGGCGTTGGTTCTTGTTGGTTGGTTCATGTTTATACGTGTTTATGCTTCTGAGTGTGTCTGAGTGTGTGTGTGTGTGTGTGTGTGTGTGTGTGTGTGTGTGTGTGTGTGTGTGTGTGTGTGTGTGTGTGTGTGTGTGATGCTGTCGGTTTGTTTAAAATGATGTGAGAGAGAGAGAGAGAGAGAGAGAGAGAGAGAGAGAGAGAGAGAGAGAGAGAGAGAGAGAGAGAGAGAGTAATGGAACGAAGATTGACACTGATGTACTAGTAATGGATGAGCTTGTTAGAATTGACTTTTAAAGTAAAATCAATTGGGGACATGAATAATGAACTCGCGGGTCCTCTGTAACATAACAAGCGAACATTTACACCTGAAAATAAAAGAAACCAACTGCCCTGCATAAATAACAAAACCCGGAAATTTTAAATGAGATGTACCTGAAAGACGAAAGAAAAAATAAATAAAAACGAAACAAAAAACGAAAAAGAATCAGATTAAAATAAAACTAAAAGCCCTTTCTATCTAATCACCCTTCGTTACTCATTCATTCTGCCTTTCACTCAGACAAGAGGGAGGGTTAGATGGACGCCACATAAAAAAAAGGAAGAAAAAAAGTAAAAGAAAAGAAGGATCACTTGGAGAACGCCCGTGAGGTGGAGTGAATACATTTCGTCCCCATTGTGAGACGTGACATTTACGGCGCGACGTGCATAATGGTACGGTCTTGGTCGGTGTGTAATTTTCGTACTGACTGAGCTACGTGAGTGAAGAACCAGCGGTGCTCGTGGCGGTGCAAGTACTGGTGGGGGAGGAGGAGGAGTAGGAGGAGGGGGGCTGCATTGACTGACCAAGCAGCAAACTTTGAAGCGCGCGTGGAAAGGAGGAGGAGCATTACGTAGGTTCACCAAGCAAGAGCAGACTTAATACTATAATTTGAAAGACTTCTGCCAGCACCACTACTTTCAGAAGACTCCAGTTGAAGTTACACGCTTTTCTTTTCTCTCTTTTGTAGTTCTGGTGACATATTAACACTATTTCTATATTGTTAGCTGGAAAAACACTTGAGGACTCTGCTAATCACCTCCGTGGCCATAGAAGGAGTCGTTGTGAGAGAACATAGCGCGTTAGAAAATATGCATTACTACCTTGAGTACAGAGAACAAGGAGAATAGGAGGAGCATTACATAGGGTAACCAAGCAGCAAATGTAATAGCTCGTGTAGAGAGGGACGACGGCGAGGACAAAGATAAAGGGTAATATATTCCTTAGGTTAATCAAAGGCAACAAACCAACTAGCCAGCGAGAAGAGGACGAGGAGGAGAACAAGCAGCGTTGCACATATATTACAGAGGCTAACCAGAAAGCAACAGAGTAAGTGGAGAGGAGACGACGAGGACAAGGACGAGGACAAAAGCATTGCACATATTACAAAGGGTAACCATAATAAAAAAAATATAAAAAAAAACAGAATACTTACTAGCGTGGAGTCAAAGAGAAAAGAAGGAGAAAGAGAAGGAATGACTACGAAATATCAATGGACAGTGGAAAAAAATATGTTAGTCTCTCATCTCATATACATCGTACGTAAAGGGAGTATATTTATGTGCCATTTAGAAAGATATCTACTGACCTATGCACGTATTAGATAACCAGTTGACCATGAGATAAATTAGTCCTTCCTTTTTTTATATTTCCGACTACAGAAAATGGGTCAAACTTGTGTCGCCTATTTTATGTCTGTCTTGTGTTGATGTTTATTGTCTTTTATATATTCTATGTATTTTTTTCTCTACTTTTCACGGGTTATATAAATGATATGCGTATAACGTGTCATGAGTGTTGTTTGGATCACGATATTGTCTTGTTTATCATAGTGGGTGCACTTTGAGGTCAGTAAAAGGATTGCCACGTGTAGGCTTCAGGGATTCTTGCAGTTTCCCTTGTTTTCTTTCGTTCTTGTAAAATGTCATATGGAACCTTAACAGTGGTCTGGTTACTCATGTTCTCTCTGCATTACAACCTTGAACTGTGTAATGGGAGGTTGAAAATTAAAAATGACAAATATTTTAACTTCTACGTCGTGTTGTATACCGGGAGGCTGAAAAGGACAAACGATTCCAGTATAATAACTCTGTCGTGTAGTGAGTGGGAGGTTGAAAAGGAAGAAGGATGCTAAATATAATCACTTTCCTTCCGTGTTCAGTCGAGTCAATAAACTAACAGCACTGCGCAGGAGAGGCCTCACGGTCCACCCACTAGTGAACACAGCACGTGCATAAATTTAGCCTTAATCCATAAACTGTGGGTAGCCTTACTTATTCATTTATAATCTTTCATCTTCCTCTTTATACTCCCGGTCATTCAGAATTCACGATGATTCAACTTTGATAGCTCTTCCTTTCCCATTAATGTCGCAGTCTATTTTCTCCCTCCTCTCAGATGTCATGTCTTACTCCGTGTTCTCTCCTTTATTCATCCGTCTCCTCTCCCTGCTTCCCTCGTGTACATCAGTCCATGTAAGCTGTCACACCCGGAGGAACGAGACACTGGGAGACTTGGAGAAAGTAACAACTGAGTAACAACTGAATTTCCCTTCCCTCACCTTGACGTTTAATTCCTCTCAGCGTCACTTGACTTCTGAAGGGGGAAATAAATCGCCGTCAGCATTAAGAAGTCTCATTAATTGTGGGATATACACAAGTGAGGGCCGAGGAGGAAGCGAGGGAGTTGCGGTTTGTGAAGGGAAAGGGAAGTTTGTGGGTCAGAGGAGGGTGACAGAACAACAGCGGGGAAAGGGAAGGAGTTGCGAGTTGCGAGTCGTGAAGGACAGGTAGAAAGGATATATTGTGATTTGGGTTATAAGATGTTGATGGAGTTTATGGATTTGTTCCTGGTGAGAGAGACAGAGAGAGAGAGAGAGAGAGAGAGAGAGAGAGAGAGAGAGAGAGAGAGAGAGAGAGAGAGAGAGAGAGAGAGAGAGATGGACAGATAGATTGACAGATAGACCGGCAAATAAACAGACAGACAGATAAACACACACACACACACACACACACACACACACACACACACACACACACACACACACACACACACACACACACACACACACACACACACACACACACACACAGAGAGAGAGAGAGAGAGAGAGAGAGAGAGAGAGAGAGAGAGAGAGAGAGAGAGAGAGAGAGAGAGAGAGAGAGAGAGAGAGAGAGAGAGAGAGAGAGATTCATGTGTTTTTTTGCAAGTATATTGATTGAAGGAGCAAGAATCGATGAGACAACCACGATTGGGTTGGTGATGTGGATGTGAGTGGAGGTGAGGGAGTGAGGGAGGGAGTGTGACAGTGAGGGAGTGAGGGAGGGACTTTGGCGGTGAGGGAGTGAGGGAGGGATTGTGGCGTTGAGGGAGTGAGGAGGGGATTGTGGCTGTGAGGGTGTGTGAGAGACGTTTCCTCCCTTCCCTCGTTGTGTTGCGTTGTGTTGTGTTGCAGTGAGACCTTTCCACCTTTGCGTTCTGCCGCCAGGTGGTGAACTGTGAGCACGTTTCTCTTTCCTTGAATGAAAATTGGATGGTACTCAAATTTTTCGCTGGATTTTTTTAAAGCATATGTATTACTCTATTATAACTTTGAAAATTGCCCTGGAATGTTTTGTTTTCCCTGGAATATTTGTGTGTTCATACGTTACCTGTGTTTTTATTCATGTGTGTGTTTTGTATTTTGTTGCTCCTCTGTGTGCGAAGCTTGACTAGTACAGGGACGTGCTCTTGTGACACTTAACAGTCGTCCACTTGATTTTCTTAAGCATTATTCTGTTACGAGCGAAGTCTTAGCAGTTGTCAAGCGTGTGTCGTGTGGAGACGTTGCCGCCCAGAGCAGGACATACCGCCTTCCTTGATCACTTTTCCTTTTCTTTTATTTCTTAGATATATTTGAACTCTGCTCGTCCTGCACATCCTTATATCATCCTTTTGACAACTTTATTTTTAGATTTCTTCTCGACTTTCATCTCATTCCTCTTATTTTTTTTTTCTCTTCTCCAACCACACATATTTTTTTTCTCTAGATGTATTTGAATTCTACTCGTCCTTCGCATCCCTTATATCATGCTTTTGACAACTTTACTCTCAAATTTCTTCTCAACTTTCATCTCATTCCTCTCATTTTCCTTCTTGCCAAACCACCTCCTCCATACCAAGGACACCTCCGTTCATCCTTCCCCGCCACATCCTCCCTCCTCGTCCCGCACCCTCCCTCACCCCGTCCTCCTCACCGTACAGGGCCCGGCCAATAGCCAGTTCGCATGACCCCCGCGGCCCCGACACTGACTTATGCCTCTCATTCATTTCGAACCCGGGGACACAATCATCTAATGCGCCAGCCAGTCACCCGAAGAATACTAGACAACTTGGTTTTTATTACAGTCCCGGCTCGTTACACCACTCCGGCCCTGCTGGGTGACGGCCCCGACTTGCACTCTTCGCCTCCGATTGCCCTAAATTGCCTATGGAACCGAGTACGTACATGACGAAGATCAGATTACGAAGTCGTAGCACCGTTCAGGGACGCGCCATCCTATTCATACGCGATTCAGTTCCAGGGATCAGAAGGTTATAGACGATGGGGGTGAAGTTGGAGATGGAGCAGAGAGACGGAGAGAGAGAGAGAGAGAGAGAGACAGAGGGGGGTGATCCACTGGTCCAGCCTCCCGTCGCACCGCATTAGCTTCTTGGTGGTGTGAGAGGCTGCGAGGACCAGCAGGTAATAATTTATGACCGCTCAGTTGTCACTCATCGTTAGCCGGAGAGACGGACGGACAGCGGGAGTCGCGGACCTTGATCATATTAATCGAATGCATGATTATTTTCCATCATCGCATCACTGCCAGAATTTTCTCCCTCCTTTATACTTCTTAACCTTTTGTTCCCGCATCCTTCAAGTCACTAAGCGGCGGTCTGGGGGACGAATATCGGGTTTGCAGGAAAGAGGAGAGATGTGTGGAGGTGGTGAGGGGAGTGTGGAGACTAGAGACCTCTTTTCCCCCCCCCCCCTGTTTTTCGTAATCTTTTGTTCCCGCATCCTTCAAGTCAGCGTCAGTCCTGGGGAACGAATATCGGGGTTTGCAGGAGGAAAGACAGAGACGTGTTGGGGGGTTGGGGGGTTGGGGGGGGAGCGTAGAGACCTCTGATTAAGTGACCTTGGGCGACAGGCTTTTCTCGTTGGTCCTGTTGCTGGGTCTTTGCAATCAGCTGATGTGATGTAAACAACGCGCACCTTAGTGTCACCTGACGGGGCCACCTCCACGCCGGGGGAAATGAGAGACGGCAGATTGTGGCGATACGGTGGACGCGGTGAGGGACGGGCGGCGGTGGTGTCATGAAGTGGAGTGTAATGGTGATGCAGGGGAGATAGAGAGGGTGATTGTGGTAATGGTGGCAGGGCAGAGGTGGCGGTGGAGGCGGTGGTAGGAGAGTGGCGGTGATAAGGTGATGGTAGTGTCGTGACGATGGTGATGGTGCGCTGGTAATGATGATAGACGGCCGGCATTTGTTCCTTTGTGAGCTGTCTGGTCTTGAATACTACTTGCCCGTCTCCTTCTCTCCAGCCGTTCAGATTTCCCATCGTATTCTCCCCCTTCCTTCATGATCAAACGCTGGATTTTTTTAGTTACGATTCTGTTGTCTGTATCTCGTTTTAATTCTTTGTAGTTTTGTCTCCTTTTCATTGTGATTCTCTATTGCCCTGTTTACTGTATTTCTCCCTTTCTCTAGCATCAATCATCTCATTACCTCCCTCGTACTCCCTTTCTCCCTCTGTCCTGCTTTCTCCCCTCTTCCTTTTACCGTTCTCTACCTACATCTCCTTTCTCCCGACAACCTCACATCCCCTCCCTCCCTCCCTCCCTCCCTCCCTCCATCCCTTCCCTTCATCTTACGTCACTTCTACTCACTTCTTAGCGGAGTAATCTAATCTCTGTCAATTCTTTAAAAGCATTTTTGTGTCCGACTTCAAGAATGTCTCGAGGACCCATTCAGAGCCACGCAAGTAATGTAAGGAGACTCACTGTGCATCATCGAGAGTGGTGTGAAGTACGGTGCGGGTGTACGGTGATGAGGGTCTTCAGGAGGGGTGGTGATGCCTTTCGAGGGATGATTGTGGTGTTAGTGGTGAAGGTGGCAGTCGTGGTGATACAAGTACATATTGGTGGTGATGAGAAGTGGTGAGGCTAGGTAGTGTATACGGTAGTGGTGTTAGTGGTGAGAGAAGCAGTCATACCAGTAGAAATGATGAAGTACATGGTCTGGTGGTGATTGAAAGGCTGTTTGTGATGTGTTCTTAATGGTGATGTGTGGTAGTGTATACGAAGAGGCGATAGTGGTGTTAGTGGTGAGGGAAGCAATAGAAATTATATAAAATGACAGAAATACAGACTCTGATGGTGATGAGAAAAGTGCTTGTGATGTATTCTTAGTGATGAGGTAAAGCAGTGTGGGTTGGTTTACGGAAAGGTGATAGTGATGTTAGTGGTGAGGAAGGCCGTTGCAGAATAAGTGAATAGAAATACAGGTTCTCAAAGTGATGAGGGAGACTGGTTTAAGTGCACGTAGTTGGCGGTGATTTAGTGGTGTTGGTGGTGAGGGAAGCAGTAATAAAATGTGATGAAATTTAAAGGAGTACAGATTCTGGCAGTGATGGTGAAGACTGCTGGTAATTGTATGTATGTGTGAAGGTAATATAATGCAGAGTAGTTTATGGAGACGCGATAGTGAAGGAAGCGGTAATAGAATAGGTAATGAGAGTGATAAGGGTACAGGTTCTGGTAGCGATGGTAAAAAACTGCTTGTAGTGTGCAGCAAGAAGCGATAGTGGTACAGGGAAAAGTTAAGTCAGATGGTAACCTAAGCTAACCAGTCAAATGAGTTACAAAAAAATGGTGATACAAGGAAAAGTTAGTTGAAATTTGTAACCTAATCTAATATAACCAGTCAAATGAATTGCACAAAAAGAAAAAAAAAGTGGTGCAAGGAAAAGTTAATCAAATGGGTAACCTAACGTAGCCAGTGAAATGAGTTACAAAAATTAAATAAAAAAGAATCAGTTAGTTAAGAAAGACAGTGGGTAGTATAAGAGATAAAAAAAAAAGAAAAAAAAGTCAAATGAGCAACTTAACCAAACATAACATAACCAGACAAATAAGTAACAAAAATAAATAAATAAATAAATAAATAAATAAAATAAAATAAGCATCAATTAATTAAGAAGGACCACATATAGCAGAGAAACTAAACACCACATTCTCCTATACAGTAAAGACTCGTAGTACCTTTAGCATACATCGTGGGTAACCTTGAATTAACCCCACCATGAATACACTTCTTTGCTGTGCGTTATATTTACATTAATTCACTACTTCTTTTTTATTCCTTACGTTCCTAATTTGTAAACGCGTAGGGTCCTTACTTTGTTGGTCTTGGAAGCTTAGTGAAAAAAAAATTATACAAAGGAGCATAAACATGTGTATTATACTGCGCCCTAAATACATGCAGAGTTATGTATATTAAGCCGTGAATTAGAGGTTACGGTTTGTTGACAATATTAAAGCAGGACATCGCAATTTAGAAAGGATTTATTCGCGTGTGAGTGTAATGCTGTTGATTCAGGTAGAGAGAAATAGCAAACAGGGAATATTGTGGGGGACAGAGCAAATAATTTTCTCTCTCTCTCTCTCTCTCTCTCTCTCTCTCTCTCTCTCTCTCTCTCTCTCTCTCTCTCTCTCTCTCTCTCTGAAACTTTTGTGTTTTTCCTCTTCCTTCTCATCGTTTTGTCATTACCTCTTAATTTTTTTTTATTTCCACTTATAGTTTCCTTTCTCTCTCTCTCTCTCTCTCTCTCTCTCTCTCTCTCTCTCTCTCTCTCTCTCTCTCTCCTCTCTCTCTCTCTCTCTCTCTCTCTCTCTCTCTCTCTCTCTCTCTCTCTCTCTGCTCTGTGCTCTGTATTCTCTCTCTCTCTCTCCTTCTAAATATACACCATGTACCTATGCGCTTCTCCTCCCTCTGCGTTTAAGTTCCCGCTCCTTCGATCCCAAGCTGAGTTACGGACCCTGACGGAGCGAAGTGAACTATGCAAATGTGCTGCGGCAAAAAAAAACAAGTACTCAATTCTGGTCTCTTCATCGCCTCCAGATAAGGTTTAAATCTCTGTCTGCTGCCGTTGTATATGTGCTGTCATGTGTCTTTGTTTATGGCGCTTCACTTAAAAGAGAGACGGAGAGACTGGGGGAGAGAGAGAGAGGAGAGAGAGAGAGAGAGAGAGAGAGAGAGAGAGAGAGAGAGAGAGAGAGAGAGAGAGAGAGAGAGAGAGAGAGAGTATTATTTTCACATGTCTGATTCTTTCGATAAGTTGAATATTTGTACGTCGAGTGTATGTGTGTGTGTGTGTGTGTGTGTGTGTGTGTGTGTGTGTGTGTGTGTGTGTAGAAGTGAAGGTTGTGTTTTTGTGCGTGGGTGTGCGTGCTGGGCTGCGGTGTGCGGCAGGTGGTCCGGCACGCCGCTAGATAATGACCGTAAAAAAGATGGGCGTGGGCGTGGGTTGGGTAAGAATGGGGAACAGCGGGTCAGTCTATGTAAATTTGATTTCGGTAAGAAGAAAATTAAGACCAATTTTCAAGCCGCACATAAAACTGCATTAATTATTCAAATCCACAGCATGGTAAGTAGATCGCGTATGTTAATGTTTTCTCTTCTTCTTCCAGGTGAGTATCGTGGTGTGTGGCGTGCCTCCCCTCCGCGAGGCCTCCAGCCAAGCCTCCAGAAAGGCCAGCCAGCCAGCCAGGTAACCTGCCAACCAGCCAGCCAGGTAGTCAGCCAGCCAGCCAGGCAACCAGCCAATCAGCCAACCAGCCAGCTAGGTAGTCAGCCAGCCAGTCAGGTAATCAGCCAGCCAGCCAGGTAACCAGCCAACCAGCCAGCCAGCTAGTCAGCCAGCCAGCCAGGTAACCAGCCAACCAGCCAGCCAGGTAGTCAGCCAGCCAACCAGGTAACCAGCCAACCAGCCAGCCAGGTAGTCAGCCAGCCAGCCAGGTAACCAGCCAACCAGCCAGCCAGGTAGTCAGCCAGCCAACCAGGTAACCAGCCAGCCAACCAGCCAGCCAGTTAGCCAGCCAAGTAGTCAGCCAGCCAGCCAGCCAGCCAGCCAGGTAGTCAGCCAGTCAGTCAGGCAGCCAGGTAAGCAGCCAGTCAGCCAGCCAGCTAGGCAGCCAGGTAGTCAGCCAGGTAGGCAGGCAGGCAGGTAGGCAGGCAGTGCGGTGCACCAACATTTCCACAACCCTCACCACGAGTCTGGAAAATCAAGTATACAAAGATGTATTCATCTTTTTCTTTTTGTGTGTTGCGTTGCGTGCATTTTTCCAGTCTCTCACTCCGTTAGTCCTGCATGATTTACGCTTGGAAGGCGAGGGCTCCAGTCTGTCTCAGGTTGCTGCTGCTGCTGCTGCTGCTGCTGCGCGGCGCTGCCATCTTGATTTTGTTGAGCTTCAATTGGAATGCATTCGCCAAGCGCGACTTGTGTTAATGGCGGCCACCGGTAGCAATTTGTTAATTGGGAAGACATGCTGAATAGAAATTATCCTGCGGACGACGCAGCAGGAGGCTAGTGGGATCAGACATGCGTAGGTTGTCCATTGCAGTGTCCCTCTGGACATGCACCAATCAGGGCTTTTGTTTACCTTATGCGGAGCCAATCAACGGCCGGTTTAAGGGTTGTAGACGCACTGGGGTTCCTGAGGGCGAGACGGCCTCCACCACTCCCCGCGGGGCGGCAGGGCTTGCACTGCCCCTTCCCGGCGATGACGCAGAGGCTGGCTGAGCGAGTAAGTATAAAGTGGGGCCCGCCCTTGTGATGCATGGCAGATATGCCGCTATTGACAGGGGCGGGGCACAGGTGCATCCCTGGCCCAGCTAAAGGCGGGAGGAGTCACCCCTGATATACCATCTGTGGCGGCCGTCCGGGAGAGGTCGATGGGGGGTCGCCGGGACTGTCAGGCGAGTCGCGGCTGTGTTGGAAGGGCGCTGGTGTACAGCAGACCTAGGCTGAGTGTAGATTAACGGAACAGACTTCGAGAGTGAAACTAAAGGCGGAGAGCGAGGCGACGCGGGGCAAAGGGTCGGGCTACATATTGGGGCAAGGCGGGGCGGGTACCTGCAGTTGTTGCCGCCTCGACGCAGGTCGCTGGGGGTCAGGGGCAGCGCGCACAGCGGCCCAAGGAGGGTGCACGGTGACACTCATGAAGAAGAGGGCACGGGACATTCATGGGAAGACGTCCATGTCAGCTTAAAATGCAGCAAGGTATTAAACAGAAGTGGAGGAAGGCAATTATCAGATTAGACTTTTAGCGGGGGGAAATGAAAGAGAAGAGAAACAAGCGGCGAGACTGTGGAGGAAAGGAAGCAGAGGAAAGAAATGGGGCGCCAGCCTTCCGTCCTACAGTCTCCCACGATCCTTTTTTTCTCCCATGCTCGCCATTAAATCCTGAGCTCACCTTCTCCCGGGAAAGTTACACCACTTTGCCAACTCTGGCTCCGCTCACCAGGGACATTTCCGGCACTCTGGCGGAACTTAATGCGCAGTTTCTTTTCTCTTAGCTTTTCTTTCGTTGCGGCAGTTCCGCATACACGGGAACTCCCTCCGCAAGGCAGCTCGTAAATAATCTTTTTAAGAAACACTCACAGCGAGCTGCTCTGAGCGGACGAGGAGTTGCTGGGAAAGATTATATATAACACCCGTGACGGCCCGGACTCCTCCTTCCCTGCGTGTTTTGCAAGCAAGAACTCCAAGGGATGACCAAAGTTTTTGGCACACACCTGCAAGAAGGACGAACACTTTTGGTGTGCGGCCAGAACCTTTCAGCACCGTCAGATATAACGAAGACAAGTTACAAAAATACTGAAATAAGCACCACACGCCACAAGTTGGTGGTTGGCGCCGGGACGCCGCCGCCTCGGCACCGGAGTCCTCCATTATAAGTTTGGTTCCCTGTTTACCGCCGCTCTCACTGCCACTTTTTTTTCCAAAGTTTCCCGTGGACGATGTATGGGAGGAGTTATGGTGTAGCTGCTGACGGGGAAAGAAAAATAAGTGGCCGTGGGAGTCTCAGTGGGCGAAACTAAAAGCATTTGCGGGTAAATTTCATTCGATAAAAAGGAAAAGATACACCCATAAAAGGGAAGCTCAGGATAACAAAGACCACACTTGTTTTATATACCCCGGTGGATGCTGGCTAATGATTCTGAGACCTAGATTGCAGGCTCGGCGTGGGCGGAACAGGTGAAAATGACAGAGGGAATTAGAATGGGCGAGAAACAGGACAGGGGGAAGAGAAGGAGACAGAAGTAGGGGTGTGGGTCGTGTCGGCTGTCCAGGTGTCGGGTTACCTGTGCGTGGTGATGGTCAGGGCTGCCTCTCCTGACTTGCTAATTAGGGAGAGACGCAGGTGACCCCCACGCACCCTAGAGCTTGAGGTGAGCCGGGGGAGAAAATAATTCCCTTCCCGGATGAGCGGAGGGAAGGGCGCGCCGGGACTAATCGAGACGCCCTTGGAAACTTTTTTAGCCACGTGAGTAGATAAAGCAAGAAATGAAATACAGAAAGGAAGTCGCTAACAAAAAAAAAAGAAAAAAGAATTAAACTTACAGAACAGAAGGTAAATCGTGCAGAAACACTCGTATCGTTTAAGGAACAATGTGAGAACTGCGCTGCTCACTGAACACAGCAACGAATAAACTGTTGAACCGTAAATCTGAAAGAATAAGATTAGAACTCAACGAAATTGCGCATAGCATATATAATTTTTTTGCAAATCATAAAAAGACCACGTTCTACTAAATAAATAATAATAAAAAGGAAAAAAAGTATATCAAGAGAGAGAGAGAGAGAGAGAGAGAGAGAGAGAGAGAGAGAGAGAGAGAGAGAGAGAGAGAGAGAGAGATCCCAAGTAGCATCAGAGTAGCGCTATGATTCCTGACGAGGCAAGAATGTGAACCTAACGTCAGCAATATGTGGGGGGCGCGAGACTCCGGCTGGCGGGGAATTAGAACGTCAAGAGGCGGAGGAGGAGGAGGAAGGCGGGGATTTGTCAGGCGGGCGGCGCTTACTGTCCAGTGGAGGAAGTTGTGGAGTAGTGGAGTTAGGTTTTTCAAGAGAGAAGGAATGAGAGTTTCTGATATTCATAGCCAGTCATGTGAAGTGGTGGGAGGACGCGTGGAGAAAGGAAGGTGAGCTGGAAGGCTGATGGAAGAGCAGTGTCTGATGTGGAGGGTTGGTTGGATTATAATATTTGGTGTAAAAGTGTATTAGAGGTCATAAGAAGGTTAGCATAAATATTCAAACACTCTGCATGGAGCTGGGAGACTGATAGAAGAAAAGGTGTCTGATGTGGAGTGCTGGTTAGACTGTAAAAGTAAGATAAGATACACCATTGAAAAAAAAATAATGAATGAATATATAAAAAAGATTATTATGCAGTTTAAGATTCATTTTGCCTAGAGCTTAGTATATCACAGATCACCAATAGCTAGTTTAAAATCACATACCTCATACATTCACGTAAAAACTATTGCATGCTTCCAGTTAGCTGCAAAAAAAAAAAAAAAAAATAGTACTATGTTAACTACCCTTTTATCTGCAAAGAAAGTGAATAATTAACAAGTGATCATAGATTAACATAAATAAAGTAACACTGAAACTGGAAGACTGATAGAGAAATTAGCGTGTTATGTTCATTGTTGGTGTTAAAAGTCTATTAAAAATCATAAGAGGGTTAACTTAAATATTTTAAGACTGGATCTGGAACACTGACAGAAAAGCTGGCGTGTGATGTGGTGTACGGCTAGATTGTTGGTGTAAAATTGTATTAGGGGTCATAGTAAGGTTAGCCTAAGTATTGTAAGGCTCTTAAAGGGGGAGAGGGTAATGGGAAAAGGTGGATTATGGTGTTAGGGTGAAGAGAGTGAGGAATGAGGAAGAGGAAGGGAAGGGGGATTAGGTAAGTAGAAGAGGAGAGGGAAGCATGAGAAAGAGGAGAGGGATCAAGAGAGGTGGATTGGTGAGAGGAAATAAGCTTACGGGATGGAGAACAAAAGATTATAAAAGCTTAAAACGGAAACACTGTACGAAGAGGTGAAAGCAGAGGGAAAATATGAAAATGTGTGTGTGTGTGTGTGTGTGTGTGCGTGTGTGTGTGTGTGTGTGAAGCGAAATGATAAATGTATGAAGGGCAAAGTGAAATAATTCCGTGTTTCCTATTTTAGTTTTATTTTTTTTTTTTCATATTGTCTCGTATTTCTTCGCTATCTTTATTATTTATTGCGTTAACCTTTACACTCGGTTTTTCCTGTCCTCTTTCCTTTCTTTTTTTTTAATTTTCGTTTTTTTTTCCAAATTTTTCAGTTTTTTTTTCTTTTCTTTGTCAAGCGAACTTCTATTTCGTCTGTTTTTTTGTTTTTGTTTTTTGTTTTTTCCTTTTTCTCTATTCACCAGATTCCCTTTCCATGTCAACCTTTTCCCTTTTCCCTTCTCCCCTCCGCCTTTCATTACTCTGACTCTCTCTCTCTCTCTCTCTCTCTCTCTCTCTCTCTCTCTCTCTCTCTCTCTCTCTCTCTCTCTCTCTCTCTCTCTCTCTCTCTCTCTCTGATTCCCTCTACATAGCTATTTTTTCCCTTTTTCCTCCCCAGCCTCCCCTCTTCATTCCCCTTCATCTTTGGCCTCCACTCCAGTTTTTCATCCAGTTCCCTTCATCCCTCGTATTATTGATTCCCTCTAGCAGTTTCCCTTCCCCTTCCCCTTTCCCTTCCTCGTCAGGCCCTGTGGCCTTCGTGTTCTAGCAGGTGGAAAATTGGCTTCTGAGTTACCGAGGCTTATTGAGTTGCTTGTCTGTGTGTCGTGTGGCGGTGCGGTGACTCTGTGGTCGGCTGTGTGTGACGCTGTGTTGGTGTTTGTAATGCTGGCGTGTTTTGGTTTGGTGTGGATTTTTGGATGTTGTAATTTGGATGTGGTTTGCTTGTATTGTGTTGTGTTGTGTTGTGTTGAGTGCCTTAGTTTGGCTTCATTGATGTGGATTGGTTTGTTTGTGTATGTATGTGTGTGTGTTTAATAATGATAGTGATAAAGTGTTTATTTACCCAGCAGGAGTGGAGCAGAAGGTATACGAATTAATGTTGCAAAGGTCTTGGGATGTTACAGAGTGGAGAAGAGTACAGTGGCAAGATAAAGTGTTGTACATTTATAAATAAACAATTCCTATGGGCTTGTTGGTGTGTGGTGTCTCCCAGTCAAGGCTCGGTCCTGCAGGCTAGGGGCGGGGTGTCAGGACGCCGGCACGAAGGGAAGTGTCTGTGTGTGTGTGTGTGTGTGTGTGTGTGTGTGTGTGTGTATGGTTGAGTGATTTTGATTGTCTTGTTGCTTCTGTTTGTGTTGCTGCCGTCCTGTGTGTGTGTGTGTGTGTGTGTGTGTGTGTCTATGGGTGTGGGTGTCTAGGTGTGTCTGTCTGTGTCTCCCAAAACACACACACACACACACACACACACACACACACACACACACACACACACACACACACACACACACACACACACACACACACACACACACACACACACACACACACACACACACACAGATCACGCTGCCTCACCCCACAATCCACGCACGTAAATGTCACTCATGTAAGTAAGTGTGCGTACCTTTAGGAAGACGAGGGTTAAGATTTACACGAGTTAGCTCAGGGGTCAGGGGTGTGCGGGGCGGGATCAAGGGGAAAGGGTAAATAGCAGCTAGAGGCAAGGCTGAAGGGAGGGTCTGAGAGGGTGAAGGGGGACATGATGGGCGTTGAAGGGGAGCAGGCGGTAATCCCAGCCTCCTGCTCTTCCCTCTCACGTCCTTGCCCTCGTGGAGTAAGTCACGCGTGGGATGAGTGGGAAGGGAGTGGGATGGTGATGTGGGAGGGGCAGAGAGAGAGAGAGAGAGAGAGAGAGAGAGAGAGAGAGAGAGAGAGAGAGAGAGAGAGAGAGAGAGAGTTGGTGGGTTACCTTTTTACAGGCAGGTAACCTAAAACTTATCGAACGGATCATGTGATAATTACATATGCATACTTGTCCTCTCATTATTGTTTTTTGTAGTAGTCGTGGTGGTAGTGGTGGTGGTGGTGGTAGTAGTGGTGGTGGTTGGTGGTAGCGGGGTTGTTGTTGTGGTTGTTGTTACCATAATTATTGTTTTTTGTAGTAGCCGTAATAGTAGCAGCAGCAGCAACAGTAGTAGTAGTAGTAGTAGTAGTAGTAGTAGTAATAGTAGCAGTAGTAGTAGAAGTAGTAGTAATAGCGGTATGAATAGTATAACAGCAGAAGTAGTAATAGTGATGTTTTTGTTACAACCATTACCATAATCATCATTAAACCATTACAGCATTTCAAGCCACTTAATTACTTAACAACCTAAAACGGTGTCAGGGTTACTAGGTCAGCATTTTTAAAGGTAATTCCTCTCTCTTTGGATGTTGTTTTTTCTTACGAGGAACCTTTTATATTTTCGTATCTACAATATTTTTCTTTCCAACGAAATTATGGGTCGACGCCCTACGGCTAATCATTTACTCTCGCGAGGGAAAGATTGACGAGCCATCTAAGTAAAGAAAGAAGAAGAAGAATGAGAAGACGAATATTTAATTTGGTAAGTGTGGGAGAAGAAAGCGCGTGAAAGGAATGCACGAAAACACTGCATCAATTTGGAAAGGAAAGGAACTAGAAATGTTAAGAGTGAAAAGAGGGAAGGAAGAATTGAGGAAGAAAGGCAGGAACATGGGTGAAACTTAGTGAAGAAAATGGAGAAGAATGGAGATAGGAAAAAATGGAGGAGGGGAAAGAGAAGGATGGAGGGAGAAGGTGAGAAACAGAGGAAGGAGGGAGGAAGGGATGTGGGGGGGATGAAAGGGAGGAGCAGATGAGAAATGAAGAACGAGGAAGGGAACAATGGAAGAGAGGAACAGAAGAAACATAGATAGAACAAGGGAAAGAGGAACGGTGGGGGAAGAAGAGAGAGAGAGAGAGAGAATGAAGGAAGAAAGGGAGGAACAGGAGACACGAAGAAGGAGGAAGGATAGAAGAAGGAATGAAGGAAGTAACCTGAGCCTGAACCACACTCAGGTATCATGTTGAAAGATCTGAACAGGTGAACCTTGCCTCTTATCTCCCTCCATCATTTTCCTTCCCAGATGGCGTGGTGTGGGGAGGCCAGACGCAGACGCACACTTGGGTTCACAAAGCGTACCGCACTAACAAACAAACTGAGCCTGATAACATAGATACGAACTGGGGGAAAGAGTTGAACAGGGGTCAGAGAAGGGAGATATGCATGCTATATAAAGTTGCAAGCCATAAGGAAGAGCTGAGCTGGAGGCAGAGACAGATATGCAGCGTAGAAAAGACGATCAAACCAAACAAACTTAGACAGGTAACGTGGATACAGACTGGGGGAAGAGCTAAGCTGAGAGCAAAGAAGGCAGATATGCAGCAGAGACAGGTAACGTTGGTGCAAACTGGAAGAGCTGAACGAGGAGGCAAAAAAAAAAAAAAAAAGGCAGAAATGTGGAATAGTAAAGATGATCTAACCAAACTGAGCCGGGTAACGTAGATGCAGATTGGTGGAAGAGTTAGACTTAGAGGGAAAGATATGCAGAGTAGTAGATGAAATTGTAAGGCATAGCAATCCAACCAAACAAACATGAAAACAAAACGTATTAGTGAGAGAGAGAGAGAGAGAAAAAAAAAAAAAAAAGCACAAATAAGACTTAAGGAAGAGACAGAAATCCAGACAAATAAAGACACTTGAAAGCTTAACCCACAGAAACACAAATAAACACTAACACAAACATACATAAAATCAACAAGTGACAAACAGACAAGAAAGCCAAACTAGAGGCGGACAAACAAACATTTTGACAGACGGACAGACAGATATATTGCTCCCATCACCACACCAGAGGCCAACCCTTCACTGCGGCTCCCCATCCCATATTTGTGTTGCAGCCTCAAGTCCCGTCACTCGTGCCCTCTGGTGATCCTGGGGTGGAGAGAACTAGAGGGGAGGCACGGGAAAACCAGGGGACGACTCTTGCAATATAGAAGGAATTAAAGTTAAGCTGGAAATGCACAGAATCCAAAGAGTGCGGAGTTAGTAAGGGGAGTCTCGTCGCGGGCAGGGAGACGGAAGGGTGGTAGGAAACTGAGGGATTCTTGTTCTGTAAAATAATTAACGTTGAGAGTGAAAAGAATTGATGGTGAAACTGGAAACTCGCTATGTCAGAATGTATATATGTAATGCTGTCTGTACTGGAATTATTGTTTGTGTGTGTGTGTGTGTGTGTGTGTGGGTGGGTGTTTGGGTGGGTGGTTATAACGTCATCAAAAGGTACAAAAATGATCTGATATGTAAACTCAAGCTTCTCCACCTCCTCCTCCTCTTCCTCCTCCTTACCACAACTCAGGAAATGCATTTTTTTTTTTTCCCCCTCCCAGCAATCCACAAGACACTAAATCCGACCACCTCCTCACCCCAGCCATCCTACAGAGGGAGTTTTGGTGATGTCAGCCTTCACCTTTCCCCTCACGGCCCCCATCCTTTCCTACCCCACCCTTCCTATCCCCATTCCTACCCCATTATTTACCCTCCCATCCTCTCCCGCTCTTCCTACCCCGAGCAATCCCGTTCAACCACACCCCACCACATCCTGCCCCACTCCGCTAGCCGCTACTCCCCCGCCCCTTCCCATTCCACCACGCCCCACCTCACCCCGCCCCACCTCGCTCCGCCCCACGTCACCTCACTTCACGACTCTGGCTGTCTCGCTTTATTTGTGTTGGGGCTCACCAAGGGCGCCTCGTGACGTCATCTGTTGTTTGGAGGAGAAGGAGGAGGAGGAGGTAGTGAGAAGAAAGGAGGTGGATGGTGGAAGGTGTTGTTGGAGAAGTTTGTGGAGTGTTTGGGTGAAGGTTTGCATTTGATCATCGTGGTGGTGGTGGTGGTGGTGGTGTCTCCCTCACAAATTACTGTCTTAAGGTACGGAGTTGAATTGTAGTCTATTGAGGGACCCCATAATAAGCATGATACTGTTGCTGAATTGTAAATGAGCACAGCATTATACACCAAAGCACACGTGTACATACCACACTTGGACAGAAACGTGAATAATGTTCTAGTTAGGTACACTTTCAGTATCTTCCTAGAGCCTCGTCTTGATCACCACATTTACTTATCACGCACACACACACACAAACAACAACAACATCAACAACGACAACAACAACAACAACAACAACAACAACACATTATGAAGAAGGCAGATATCATTAATCCCACCATCTATCGTGTGTTTCCTTGTCTGGTGGAGTGCCAAGGGTTGCCTGCGATCCCTGCTCCGCCCCCTTCCCCTCCTCCCTCACCCCTCCTTTCTCAGGTCTCCGCCCCCTCCTCCTCCTCCTCCTTGCCGCCGCAGCACCACACAGCCTCGCTACTTATGCACTGCTGTTGGCCGGGCGGTGATATTCGCCTCTTCTCTTTAATTTTCGCCTCTCCATCTTTTTCTTGTGTCTCTCCTTTGTCGCATGCGTGTGTTGACGGAGTCCTCGTAGTCGTCAGGAGCCACGGAGGAGGTGGAAGGGAGATCAGAGAGGAGGAAGAGGAGGAAGACTTGAGGCGGCGGTAGTGGTGGTGGTGGTGGTGGCGGCGGCGGAGCAAGAGAGGCAGGCAGGAGGGCGTTCCATTTGTCATTGGAGAGGATAATTGGCCCTGTATCAAGAAATATAGACGATTTTTCAGCATATGTGACTGTGGGTGGGGGCGGGGAGGGTGGGGAAGCGTGACAGGGAGTATTTCATGATCCCGCCCCTCTCTCCACCCCCTTCCTTTTCCCTCCCCTTCCTTCCTCCCCTTCCCTCCCCTCCTTTTCCTCTGTCTCTCCGTCTTTTCTCTCTCCTGCTTCTACCTCCATGCTCCCACCTTTCTCTCCTCCCCTTTTCCCTCTCTCTCCTTCTTCTCTATCTCTCCCCTTCTACCTCCATGCCCTGCCTTTCTCTCCATTCCTTTTTCTCTTCTCTCTCCCTGTCTACCTTTCTGTTCTCTTCTTTTCTCTCTACCTCACTTCCTTCTTCCCCTTCTTTCCTCTCTTCTTTTCCTCTCTCCCTGTTTTTCTTCCTCTCTTCTCCTATACCTTCTTGTCCTCTCCTTTCTCTCTACTTTCCTTGCTTCTTCCTTTTCTCCCCTTCTCTCCTCCTTTTCGTCTTTCACCGTCTTCTTGTCTATCTCCTTTGCTTCCTCCCCTTCTCTTTTCCTTTTCTTCTCTCACCGTTTTCTGTCTACCTCCTTTGCTTCCTTCCCTTCTCTCCCCTTTCCTTTCTTCTCTCCACACCTTCCTGTCTACCTCTACTTTCTTACCTTCTCTCCTTCTTTTCCTCTCTCCACGTCTTCCTGTCTACCTCCTTTGCTCCCTTACCTTCTCTCTCTCTCTCTCTCTCTCTCTCTCTCTCTCTCTCTCTCTCTCTCTCTCTCTCTCTCTCTCTCTCTCTCTCTCTCTCTCTCTCTCTCTCTCTCTCTGTCTAAAGAACGCAAATAGGAGCTCACTAAATCGTGTCGGTGAGGCCGCGAGAGACGTAAAGCTCTCACCTATAGCGTACAACCAGACGTCACGTGACTGTTAACCCATAAATATTACTTCCCTCATCATTTTTTCCCCTCATAAGGTTTTTTTTTTCCCTCTTCGCCTCCTCTGTGTGTGTGTGTGTGTGTGTGTGTGTGTGTGTGTGTGTGTGTGTGTGTGTGTGTGTGTGTGTGTGTGTGTGTGTGTGTGTGTGTGCTTACTGCCTGTCTGCGTTTACCTGTTGATGAGAGGGATGTTACCTGTTGTTGTTGTTGTTGTTGTTGTTGTTGATGTTGTTGATGTTGTTTAAGGATATTTCTTTAATAATGGACACTTTTTTCATCTTCTTTTCTTCCTTCCTTTTCTTCGTTAGCTATTTTCTTACGTTCATGTCAAGTAGTTAGTCAGTCCTATTTGTAAACCTGTGTAATCCTCCTCCTCCTCCTCCTCCTCCTCCTCTTCCTCCTCCTCCTCCTCCTCCTCCTCCTCCTCCTCGTAATGCTGAAGAACGAGGCGCAAACGACGTGGAATTACCCCCGCCTCTCAACAACATCATCACAATTCCGTATGTCTAAGCTTCGGAATGCCTGTTTTTTGTCCAGCTACGCGTTACATTACCTGGGACGGTTACACAAGCTAAGGGGGGGCTGGGTGTGGTGGGGGGGTTACAGGTGCGCTTCGTCATCATTTTCGGCAGCCAGGTGTTGTTTTCTACCTGGTTTACCTGTCCTCACGCCGCCCTCACGCCTCGCCACCTGTAATTATTCTCGCGAGCCACAATAGAGAGAGTGAGTGAGAGAGAGTGCTGGGTTATGTTCCACCGCTGTAATTGAGCTGTGTATAAGGAGCGGGGAATGAGCGAAGGGAAAGGGCAAGGTGTACATGGAAGGGAGGTGATGGGTAGGGGGGAAAGGAAGGAAGGAAGGGGAGGGAAGGGAGGGAGAGAGAATGTCATGATAGTATGTGTGGTTAAGTCACTCTCTCTCTCTCTCTCTCTCTCTCTCTCTCTCTCTCTCTCTCTCTCTCTCTCTCTCTCTCTCTCTCTCTCTCTCTCTCTCTCTCTCTCTCTCTCTCTAGGGTCATTATTTTCTTTTTTTCTTTTTTATAGCCTGGCATCTCGTTTTCTTCGCCACCTCATTTTTTCCTTATGCAAATGGCACCTAGACTTTATTTACTCTCTCTCTCTCTCTCTCTCTCTCTCTCTCTCTCTCTCTCTCTCTCTCTCTCTCTCTCTCTCTCTCTCTCTCTCTCTCTCGCTCCCGGCCATCCAATTCTCTTCATTCTCCGATTTCTTCTTTATTTTATGCTCTGTTTGACTTCCATCAGGATCACCTTTCTCTCCACTCCCTCCAAGTTTTTCCTCTTCCTTTACTCTTTTCCCCTCCTTCTCTTTCTCCCTCACCCTTTCATCTTTCTCACCTTGGCTAATTTATTCTTTCCACCTCCCTACCTCCCGCCTTCCTTTGCCTTTGCAGTCTGTACCTTCACTCCATCATACCTTTCTCTCTCTCTCTCTCTCTGTCTCGCTCTCTCCCTCTCGCTGTCACTCCCTCCCTCCTGCCACTAAATCTGTCGCCTCTGGGTAGTAATTGGTCGGTGGTTGCAGACGAAGAAACCTCTGTCTCTCCATAAATGACTGAAGGAACATTAATATCACTCGTGCTTGTGTGTGTGTGTGTGTGTGTGTGTGTGTGTGTGTGAGAGAGAGAGAGAGAGAGAGAGAATAAAGGGAAGCTACGATCTGCCCATGGAAAAGAAAGGTGATACGTAGAAATAAAATAAAGAAAAGTAAATGTTTGAAGAGAGAGAGAGAGAGAGAGAGAGAGAGAGAGAGAGAGAGAGAGAGAGAGAGAGAGAGAGAGAATAATTTGCAAGTGTAACAAAAAGGACATGACAAGGAGAAATAAAGATAAGGAAAATAACTGTCAGAGAGAGAGAGAGAGAGAGAGAGAGAGAGAGAGAGAGAGAGAGAGAGAGAGAGAGAGAGAGAGAGAGACGGGGGAATGTGGGGATAAGTTACGGAGAAAAAGACGAGGAAGGGAAGATGGCTAGTGATGGTACTGTCAACTCACGCCCTTTCTATATTTCCCAGGAGAGCTTAGGGAGCCTTCTTTGCACCTCCCCCTCCTTACACCCTTCCCCATACACTCCCTGCCTCCTACACTCCCTCTCCCTCTCCCCTTCCTCCCTACATTTCCTCCCTCATTCTCCCTCTTTCAGCTTATCTACATAACCACACTTCCGGCTGCCACCACCATCAACAACACCACTGCGCTCTCTCTCTCTCTCTCTCTCTCTCTCTCTCTCTCTCTCTCTCTCTCTCTCTCTCTCTCTCTCTCTCTCTCTCTCTCTTCCCTCTTACACCTGATTCTTGTTTTACTCTTTTCTTCTTCCTTTCTGCGCTTGATTTCCTTTTTATCCTTCTTTTCCAATCCTTTTTTCTCTCCTCTCTCTCTCTCGTCGTGGCCTTTAATCCTCTCCCTCCCCGCAGCGTATCCAATCCTGTGATTCATCTGGGTGGTGATGGCAGGTCGGCGTTATATTATTGGTTAGTGATGTTTTATGGATACGTGGACTTGGGGTAGGTGGCGCCAAGAGAGAGAAAGAGAGAGAGAGAGTGGGGGCAGGGGGAGCGATCAGTATTCTTCCTCCTTCCCTTCCTCATCTTCATCCTCCTCGTTCATTTGTTGTTGTTGTTGTTGTTGTTGTTGTTGTTGTTGTTGTTGTTGTTGTTCTCCTCCTCCTTCTCCTTCTCCTCCTCCTCCTCCTCCTCCTCCTCCTCCTCCTCCTCCTCCTCCTCCTCCTCCTCCTCCTCCTCCTCCTCCTCCATATACTTGTCATGTTTATCTCCACAAGAGGCAGTGTGACAGGTTATCACCCTTCACCCCCCTCTCCCCCTCTCCTCCTCTCTCTCCCTCTCCCCCTCACCTGCCCTCAACATAGCAACCCCACATACCTTCACCCCCTCCTCCTTCACTCCTTCATCACCCCTTCCCTCGCACCTTCTTTCTTCCCTCCTTCCCCTCCCTCATGTCTTTCCTCACACCCCTCTTCCTCCTCCTCCCTTCCCACCTCCTCTTCTCCATCGTCTCTCCTTCATACTTTGCTTCCTCTTCCTTCCTTACCTTCATTACCTCCTCCCCTCCTCCTTCCCTTCCTGATAGCCTCAATTACACACTTTACCGCACTCTTTCCTCCTCTTTCCTCTCCTTATTTCCTCTCTTTCGCACTCTTTACCTCTCCTCTCCTCTCCTTTCATGTTTTCGTCTCCTCACTTACCGTTTTATCTCCCTCAGGTGGTTCTCTACATTCCTTTTTTCTTTTTTCCTTTTCTTCTTTCACCTTTCATTCTTTCACCTTTCATTTCATATTTTTCACCTGTACGCTTGCATCCTCTCTTTTTTCTTTTTCTTTTTCTTGTCATCTTTCTTTATTTTTCACTCTTTCTTTTTCAGTTTCACTCGTTCGTATTTTTTCCTTTATTCCTATTGCATTGTTCTCGTTTACCTCCTCCTCCTTTTTCCTCCTTTTCCTTCTCCTCCTCCTCCTCCATCTTTCCCTCACTCTTTCAATCACATCCTCGCATTTCCTTTCCTCCTCTTAAGTTCATACCTCAAACACTTCTCTCTATTTTTCCTTCCTCCTCCTCTTTTACATCTTTATTCACTCCTCCCAGTCACACCCTTGCGTCTCCTCTGTGTTCCTCTCCGGGCCATACCTCGCATTTAATTCCCTCGCCTGTACCTTCCTTGCTTCCTTCCTTCCCCCTCCGTTAGTATCGCTCAGCATCGCGTGTCTGGCCCGTGAGAGGCGCCATCTATGGGTTCCTTCCTGCAGGGTGAGGAGGAATAGCTCATCTCCTCGGACACTGCAGGCTCAGGTGTCACTAGCAGCAGCAAGAGTGTCCTTCCCTCCCTTCCTTCCCTTCCTTCGCTTCCTTCCTCCCTTCGTCTGTCTGTCTCTGCCTTGTCTTTCGTGTCTTTCCATCTCCTTCCCTTTCTCGTGTTTCTTCTTCTTCGTCTCGTCCCTCGTTCCTTTCATCACATGTCTCCCCTTCTCCCTTCTTCTCTCTTCTCTCTGTCGTTTCTCGTCTCTCATCAACCCTTTCCTCTCTCTCTCCCTCTCACTCTCACTCTCTCTCCTCTTGAGTTGTTATGGCGGCTGTAAACTGCGATTCACCGTCACTTTTATAAGGTATTTTCACTATTTCTTTTTATGTAGCCGCGTCATGGTGCAGCGGTGACGGGCGTCGTGAATAAGAAATGAATAGTCACATGAAAACTGGGAAGATGAAGTGGGCGGCCGCGTTAGCTTCGTAATAAATCAGAAATGTTGGGTTGATACGGAAAAAAAACATGTCGATCAGAAGGTTATTAGTTTTGTTGGAATCAGGGAGAAATTTGGCCTTAGAAGATTAAAATAAAAAAAAAGGTGAATTAAAAGTACTGAAAATAAAAAAAATAAATAAATAAATAAGGTAGTGAGTTTGTTTGATAAAAAAAATATATATATGTATATTCAGGAAGACTATTGCCTTTAGAATCAGTCTGGGTAAATGTGGAATCAAAAAAAAATTGTTCCCCATAACGTTCTCAACTTTGATGTAGATGAAAAAAAAAAAGTTAATAAGCAAAAAAAAAAAGAAGAAAATACACATGAAGATCAACTCTCAAGAAATCGAAACCTTACGTGGCTCCTTACAAGCATCTCTGAATGATTTGAAGCCAAGTCTTTGTTCCCTTCATAAAAAAAATAGAAAAAAACATAAGAAAAAACATGAAGGTGATTTTCTAGCATGTTAATATATTTTTTCGCGGTTATTTGCTTTGTTCGATGTGCGTCATGTCCACTCTTCCCTCTGTTTGTTTTGAAAGCACTCACGCGGCCGCCACACTCCGCCAGGTGAAGAGAAGTGGAGAGATGAGGAAATGCCCAGCGGGAGAGAGGGGGAGGTGTGGAGGGAATGAGGTGGTGTTGGACTGGGGAAGAAAGGGTTGTGTGGGATGGGGTAGGGAGAATGGAGGAGGAGGAAGAGAAGAGGGCGCTAGTGTGTGATGGGGGGTGGGGGGAGAATGCAGGAGGAGGAAGGAGGGGAAGAGAGCGCTGGTTTCTTTGCGTTTGGTTCATTTTTGTTTGAAGAGTCGTGCACATATATTAGAAAGTGAGGAAATTAGGAGGTAGGGGGAGAGGAAAAGGGAGGAAGGAGGGAGGAAAAAAATGTAAAGATGGAAGAAAGAAAAAAAACCTTGAATTTGATGAAGTGCCGTAATAAATCATGAAACTTAATAGATAACATCGTAACTATAGACTTTTCTCTCTTCATTATCTAACAACACATATCTTTTATTAATTATTACTTAAATATTCACAGTCCTCGCTTTGTAATCCTCATATTTTTAATCCCACTCCTTATCTCACCTCTCTCACTCTCTCTCTCCTATCTTACTGGGTACAAAGGAAGATACACGGCACAAGAGTGGGAGAGGGACAGGGAGAGTGAGAGGAGATGAAGGGGAGATGAGGTAAGAGTGGGAGGAGGAGGAGGAGGGTAGAGGACTTAGCAGACGCAAGGGTAGAGTAACACCCGAAGCCTCAGGATTGTTGAGTTTGGTGAAGGGAGAAGGAGGAGGAAGAAGAGGAAGAAAGGAGCAGAGGAGACAGGATGAGGGAGGGACAGGAAGAGAGAAAAGGAAGGAAAGATGCTTCTTGTGTCACTAGAACCTTGTGTGTGTGTGTGTGTGTGTGTGTGTGTGTGTGTGTGTGTGTGTGTGTGTAGGTGCGCGGTAGCGTGAAGATTTATTGCCTAAAAGAAAATAATGAGGTAGTGTTGACAGGGAGTAGGTTACGTACACACACACACACATACACACATATGGAGAGAGAGAGAGAGAGAGAGAGAGAGAGAGAGAGAGAGAGAGAGAGAGAGAGAGAGAAGACAAAAAAAATGAGTTTCTAACTTAAAAAAAAAAAAAAATCGTAGCATAACAAGTACAGCAGGCGTCAACACATCGAAGCCCGCGCCGCCAGTACAAAGCACGCCGAAGCACCGAACCCTGTGCCTGTGAAGCCTCGAAGAGAAGCTCATTTATCTCTCGCTGTCTCATTATCTCCAACCGTAAGACGTCCGCCAGAGGGAGGGGAAAAAACGCCCATCTGGAAAATAAGTCACTGAATAATTAGAGTGAGAGTGAGCCCTTGGAAAATTATTCACTCCCTCTCTCTCCCTCTCTCTCCCTTTCCCAGTGATTTCCTCCCAGCCAACTCGAGGGGAAGGGAAGGAAGGGAGAGGAACGTGGGTGGATTCAGAATAAGTTAATTGTTTTCCTTATAAAGTCTTATGAGTGCATTGCGTGTGTTTAGTTCTCGGTACAGTGGTCTAGATGAGGTTAGGTTAGGTTAAGTTACGTTAGGTTTTGGTTAGGTTGGGTTATGTTAGGTTTAGTTAGGTTTGGTTTATACACACACACACACACACACACACACACGAGCCAGTGGGTAGAGAGTGGGAGTCAATACATCCTTGACACTCACCACGGCTACAGTGACGCGTCGGGACAGTGACAGGTGGAAACAGTCCCGGGGCTGAGACGGACGCCAGCCAGGGTAAACAAAGCGAGACTGCGAACAGCGGGACGGTACCTCGACAGGGGCTGAGAGAGAGAGAGAGAGAGAGAGAGAGAGAGAGAGAGAGAGAGAGAGAGAGAGAGAGAGAGAGAGAGACGCGCACAGACTTAAAGATCAGAAAGATATATATAGAAAGAGGAAAATTGATTAAACTATGACGGAAATTTAAAGAAAAGAGGCTTAGAGAGAGAGAGAGAGAGAGAGAGAGAGAGAGAGAGAGAGAGAGAGAGAGAGAGAGAGAGAGAATACGCAAATTACACGGTGAATTCAAGACAACAATATTTTTTTCCGTGGAGAATAACTTTTTTTTGTAACTTGACGAAACTTCCCTTCAGGCGGTGCTAACTCTCTCTCCCTCTCTCTTTCTCTCTCTCTTTCTCTGCCAGACCAAACCGAAACCGAAGTAAAAGAATAAAAATAGCAGAGGAAAGCAAAATATGGCTCTATGTACTCCACAATTTTTATAATCCCCGAGGACAGACGAAGGCGGAGGGAGGAAATCCGGAGCGGGAGAGCGGAGTGAAATGGGATGAAAGCTTTTGAAAGTAAATTTATTATTGTGAAGTTTTGGTTCTTCTCTTGAGTTACCAGACCATCTCATTGTCGCCTCTTCCTTAATGTGTGTACTTAACCCCCCCATCCCCCTCCCACCTCCTCCTCCACCTTCTCCTCCTCCTCCTCCATCTATTTGTCACTCTCCCTTCACTCCTCTCTCATCTCCCTCCCATCCCTCAGTCCCCTCCTTATCTCCCTCTCTTCCTTCCTTCTTCCTCCCTAATGTCCCTTCGTCCCTCCCTCTGTCCTTCCCCTCCGTGTCTCCCTCCTGCTGTCTCTCCCTCTGTCTCTCCCTCCTCGTCTGCGTGAATGAATGCTGATCGAGTAAGGATTGACACTCGATAAATGATACATAGCTACAACTACCACCACCACTACTACTACTACTACTACTACTACTACTACTACTACTACTACTACTACTACTACTACTGAATGATGAGTTTTCTTCATTTCTCTTCTACTCCTACTTTTTTTTATCCTACTTTTCTTCCAGTTTTCCTTTCTCTCTCTCTCTCTCTCTCTCTCTCTCTCTCTCTCTCTCTCTCTCTCTCTCTCTCTCTCTCTCTCTCTCTCTCTCTCTCTCTCTCTCTCTCTCTCTCTCTCTCTCTCTCATCTCTGTTCCTACTTTTTCCCCCTTCTGTCTGTTTTTCCTTTTTTATTTCCCTATGTTACCGTCTGTCTGTCTGTCTGTCTCTCCCTCCCTGTTATCCATCTGCTTCTCCCCCTCCTCCTTTCCCTTTCCTTCCTTTCTCTCTCCTCCCTCCATTTCTCTCCTCTCACCTTCTCCCTTAGTCCGCCCATCCTCTTAACTACCTTTGTCCCTTCCTCCTCCTCCTCCTCCTCCTCCTCCTCCTCCTCCTCCTCCCTGTGACTGTCCTGCATGTTGATGTGACTGTAGTTAATTGTATGACCAGTCTCTCTCTCTCTCTCTCTCTCTCTCTCTCTCTCTCTCTCTCTCTCTCTCTCTCTCTCTCTCTCTCTCTCTCTCTCTCTCTCTCTCTCTCTCTCTCTCATACCTGCGGGCCTTTCCGGAGTGAGGCTGATCGGCTCGGTTGTTCTGCCTCCCAAACTCTGCTTCCTGTACCTGTATGAATGATTTTTGCCGTTTTGTTCTGTTATTTTTCCTTGTATGCGTGTGTGTGTATATATTTTTAGGGGGAAAACCTTGTGCAACTTGCCCTTGTATTCTCTTCACAATTTTTTGAAGCGGTGGGCTGTGTGTGTATGTGTGTGTGTGTGTGTGTGTGTGTGTGTGTGTGTGTGTGTGTGTGTGTGTGTGGTTCTTGTTTGTTTGTTTGTTCGTGCTTTTCCTTGGTTCTTTTATTTAACACGTAATTTTTTTTCTTAGCTTCCGATTGGCGTTCCTAAGTCCACAGCTTCGTGTTACAGAGTGTCACGTGAGGCAGCAGTTGGCAGGCTTGTCATCGTCACGTCATCATGTCGCCAGGGCCGCCACCTGTTGACGCCGATGAGTTGTCAGGCGCGGAGTCATTAAGAAAAGAAAAACGTTAATTATCTTATCTGAAGAACCATTTGCGGTGGAGGAGGAGGAGGAGGAGGAGGAGGAGAAGGAAGAGGAGGAGAAGGAGGTGGTAGGAAGCACGTCTCATCTACTGCCATAAGACGTGTAGGTCGGGCACGTGTGTGTGTGTGTGTGTGTGTGTGTGTGTGTGTGTGTGTGTGTGTGTGTGTGTGTGTGTGATGCACCGCCACGCCGGGACAAACAACACGTCTGTCAACACCCAGACTCCGCCACACTGTTAATTAGGGGTTGCGATAACCTCCGCGCCGTGTAAGGTAACGGGAGGGAGGGACGGGAAGAGGATGTGTCTTGCTGGGGACAGGGCGGAGAGAGAGAGAGAGAGAGAGAGAGAGAGAGAGAGAGAGAGAGAGAGAGAGAGAGAGAGAGAGAGAGAGACTGGAGTAAAGGACAACACACTATTACTTGAAATTAGGCTATTCTCTCTCTCTCTCTCTCTCTCTCTCTCTCTCTCTCTCTCTCTCTCTCTCTCTCTCTCTCTCTCTCTCTCCCAGGCAAGGTCACTTGAGATCTCCCTTTTATCCCAATTAAGTCATGAGTTGTCATTTATTTCAACAGCGAGAGAAGAGAGTGAGTGGTAAGGTCAGGTCAGTGGCAGTGCATTAACAAGGAAGAGAAACTGGTCCCCCTTGGCCTGACGCGCCTCATTCACACCTGCCTCGGCCGCCACAAATGTCCAGGTCACGAGTGTAGACCGTCTGTGTGTGTCAAGTGTGGCCAGGTGTGTTAGTTAAGGCATACTCGCACAGTAGGCCACCCAGTGTTAGCATGTGTCATTGGCTCCCTGAAGAACACACACACACACACACACACACACACACACACACATACACACATACGCGTGACAAAGGCCTCATAGATCACTGTTTCCTCCACATTAATTCAAACGCGATGCAGGTGTGTGTATGTGTGTGTGTGTGTGTGAACGTGCGTGCGTGTACACGTCTGGCGCGGCACGGCGGGTCGGCGCACCTTGAACCAGCCATCTGCTTCACAAGGTCTCGACTCGCCAGGTGCAAAGAAGAATGTAAAAAGGAAAACGAACAGAGGGAAATTAGGAGACGGAATATAATGAGATCAAAGTGAAGGGAGCGCGAGACTGACGAGACACTGGCGGTGGCGACGCGAGGCTGATTAACACACCATCTGGCTACGACTACAGAGTCATTCTCATACTAAATTTATCTGTGCTGTATACCTCTCTCCTAACTCCTCTGACTATAAGAAATTCTTTGACTACTTAACTTCCAAAGTGGAGCACATTCTGACCCTCTTCCCTTTTGCAGAGATCTCCATTCTTGGAGACTTTAATGTTCACCACCAGCTTTGGCTTTCCTCTCCCTTCACTGACCATCCTGGTGAACTAGCCTACAACTTTGCTATCCTCCATGACCTAGAGCAATTGGTGCAACACCCTACTCGTATTCCTGACCGTCTTGGAGATACGCCCAACATTCTTGACCTTTTCCTGACCTCTAATCCTTCTGCTTATGCTGTCACCCTTTCTTCTCCGTTGGGCTCCTCCGATCACAATCTCATATCTTTATCTTGTCCTATCACTCCAATCCCTCCTCAGGATCCCCCAAAGCGAAGGTGCCTCTGGCGTTTTGCCTCTGCTAGTTGGGGGGACCTGAGGCGGTATTTTTCTGATTTTCCTTGGTATGACTACTGCTTCCGTGTCAGAGACCCGTCTTTGTGTGCTGAGCGCATAACAGAGGTGATAGTGTCTGGCATGGAGGCGTACATTCCTCACTCTTTTTCTCGTCCTAAATCTTCTAAACCTTGGTTTAACACAGCTTGTTCTCGTGCTATACATGATAGAGAGGTGGCCCACAAAAGGTACTTAAGCCTTCCTTCACCAGAATCTCATGCACTTTATATTTCTGCCCGGAACCATGCCAAGTCTGTTCTCCAACTAGCCAAAAAACTCCTTCATTAACAGAAAATGTCAAAACCTTTCAAGATCTAACTCCCCTCGTGATTTCTGGCATCTAGCCAAAAATATCTCCAATAACTTTGCTTCTTCTTCTTTCCCTCCTCTACTTCAACCAGATGGCACCACTGCTATCACATCTATTTCTAAAGCTGAACTCTTTGCTCAAACCTTTGCTAAAAACTCTACCTTGGACGATTCTGGGCTTGTTCCTCCCTCTCCTCCACCCTCTGACTACTTCATGCCTCGTATTAAAATTCTTCGTAATGATGTTTTCCATGCCCTCGCTGGCCTAAACCCTCAGAAGGCTTATGGACCTGATGGGGTCCCTCCTATTGTTCTCCGAAACTGTGCCTCCGTGCTTGCACCTTGCCTAGTCAAACTCTTTCAGCTCTGTCTGTCAACATCTACCTTTCCTTCTTGCTGGAAGTTTGCCTACATTCAACCTGTTCCTAAAAAGGGTGACCGCTCTAATCCCTCAAACTACCGTCCTATTGCTTTAATTTCCTGCTTATCTAAAGTTTTTGAATCTATCCTCAACAGGAAGATTCTTAAACATCTATCACTTCACAACCTTCTATCTGATCGCCAGTATGGGTTCCGTCAAGGCCGCTCTACTGGTGATCTTCTGGCTTTCCTTACTGAGTCTTGGTCATCCTCTTTTAGAGACTTTGGTGAAACTTTTGCTGTTGCCTTGGACATATCAAAAGCCTTTGATAGAGTCTGGCACAAAGCTTTGATTTCCAAACTACCCTCCTACGGTTTCTATCCTTCTCTCCGTAACTTCATCTCAAGTTTCCTTTCTGACCGTTCTATTGCTGCTGTGGTAGACGGTCACTGTTCTTCTCCTAAATCTATTAACAGTGGTGTTCCTCAGGGTTCTGTCCTGTCACCCACTCTCTTCTTATTATTCATTAATGATCTTCTAAACCAAACTTCTTGTCCTATCCACTCCCTATGCTGATGATACCACCCTGCACTTTTCCACGTCTTTTCATAGACGTCCAACCCTTCAGGAGGTAAACATATCACGCAGGGAAGCCACAGAACGCCTGACTTCTGATCTTTCTAAAATTTCTGATTGGGGCAGAGCAAACTTGGTATTGTTCAATGCCTCAAAAACTCAATTCCTCCATCTATCAACTCGACACAATCTTCCAGACAACTATCCCCTCTTCTTCAATGACACTCAACTATCCCCCTCTTCTACACTGAACATCCTTGGTCTGTCCTTTACTTATAATCTGAACTGGAAACTTCACATCTCATCTCTAGCTAAAACAGCTTCTATGAAGTTAGGTGTTCTGAGACGTCTCCGCCAGTTTCTCACCCCCCAGCTGCTAACTCTGTACAAGGGCCTTATCCGTCCATGTATGGAGTATGCTTCACATGTCTGGGGGGGTTCCACTCATACTGCTGTTCTAGACAGGGTGGAATCAAAAGCTTTTCGTCTCATCAACTCCTCTCCTCTAACTGACTGTCTTCAGCCTCTCTCTCACCGCCGCAATGTTGCATCTCTAGCTGTCTTCTACCGCTATTTTCATGCTAACTGCTCTTCTGATCTTGCTAACTGCATGCCTCCCCTCCTTCCGCGGCCTCGCTGCACAAGACTTTCATCTTTCTCTCACTCCTATTCTGTCCACCTCTCTAACGCAAGAGTTAACCAGTATTCTCAATCATTCATCCCTTTCTCTGGTAAACTCTGGAATTCCTTGCCTGCT
Organism: Scylla paramamosain; assembly: GCF_035594125.1. NCBI lineage: Eukaryota > Metazoa > Arthropoda > Malacostraca > Decapoda > Portunidae > Scylla > Scylla paramamosain. The sequence goes on from NC_087178.1 coordinate 17,094,310, forward strand.
TCTGTATTTCCACCTTCCTATGACTTGAATTCCTTCAAGAGGGAGGTTTCAAGACACTTATCCACCAATTTTTGACCACTGCTTTGACCCTTTTAGGGACTGGCATTTCAGTGGGCATTTTTTTTTATTAGATTTTTGTTGCCCTTGGCCAGTATCCTTCCTACATAAAAAAAAAAAAAAAAAAAAAAAAAAAAGATAAGATTGTATTTATTAACCAATTATTCACATTGAGTATTTTTAAAGTATGACTGAACAAAGAATTATTATTATCAATTATGGTCTACGAGAGATACTGTACATTACAAAACCTCATCAGGGACCTCATCAGCGGCGGGTCACCTGTTTGCCTCTCACCTGGCGAACACACACGTCCCTTTTAATGAGCCGCTGACGCCACCTGATGCCTTATTATTATGAACAAAAGCAGGGAGTCCTTGGTGTGTGTGTGTGTGTGTGTGTGTGTGTGTGTGTGTCAGGTAGCTAATGATACACGTGTGGCATACTGTGTGTGTGTGTGTGTGTGTGTGTGTGTGTGTGTGTGTGTGTGTGTGTGTGTGTGTGTGTGTGTGTGTGTGTGTGTGTGGACGTTTCTCAGAGTTTCATATTAGTTTGACGCATTCTTTTTTTTTTTCTTCTTTTTTTTTTGTCATTTTATATACGTATGTTATTTTTCATTTTTATTTATTTATTTATTTCTATTTTATCTTATGTATTCATTTATTCATTTTATCTATTTATTTTTTTTTATTTATTTATTTACTTTTTTTTCCTTTTGCCATCTTACACAACTTCATTATTTATCTCCTGCGAGGTGGACAAGAAATTTTTGCATCTAATCCCAGAACAAGTTGCGTGGAGTTGAGTCGCCCGGTAAGGAGATCGCAGATAGCAAGGCCGGTGCAGGAAAGGAAACAAATAAGTCCAGAAAGCCGGGAAGATAAACAGGCGCGGAGCACACACTGACAGATTAGACTAATTCACAGATGGAGACAGATCCTCGCACTAGTAAAGGAAGGAAAGATAAACAAAAAAGAAAAAAACGGGAGAAAGAAAGAAATCACAGTCTTGACAGTGCATGGATAACGGGAGAAGACGGCGCAAGATTAATTAAGGAGCTGTAATATTCGGGAGTCTTGTTTGGCTCTTCACGGCAGGAGGGAGCCACCACGGATACACAGAAGGCCCACTGCAATTAGCTACCGCCCGCCCGCTCTCAACTTCCCATGTCAAATTTCTCGAATATCTACAAGTTTATCTTCCGGCCTCGCCCTTCGCGTTCACTTGGCTGGTGACGGCTCGTGGTCCTCAATCGTGGGGCGTCGCTTTTATCAAGATACACTACTCTGAACTTGTGTTGTGTGCCGGGGACCCACCAGGACCGGCTGACCTCGCTGGTTACCCAAGGCTCGTCCGACAACTTGGGGAGACGTGGCCTGGGCGGGCGGAGGGTCGTCTGGGCAGAAGGTGGAGTAGAAGTAAGCAAACATGGAGTTAAGATTAGCCACAGCGAACTAAGTGACTTGTGATACCTGCAGATACTTGTAGGCGCCCCCTCGTTGACCATTCTTCGGGAGCGAGAGGATAACGTGAAGGGAAGAAAGGAAGGAGAGATTACAGCACGGAGGAAGGGAGCTGCGAAACACGGAGAGGGATTATAAGGGTTTCAACACACGGGGAGGAAAGGGAGGAAGTGCAGTGTCGAGGGGTGGAAGGGTTGAGTATAAAGCTGTGCAGCGCTCCGGGGAGTTGTGAAGGGATAAAGGTAGTGTTGTAAGGGGAAAGGTTGCTAAGGGAGGGGGAGGGAGGGAGGGAGGGGATAAAGGTGGAGCAGAGGAAGCGAGAAGGGTCGTAGGAGGGATTAGAGGAGAGAAAGGAGGGGCAAGGAGGGACTGGGAATACAACACTCAAGGACTGCAGCGTCGGGCGGGCTGCCGACGTGGGTGGTGAGCCCGGTTCTGTTAAGCATCCATGATTGTTCCCTCCCCTCCCCACATCCACTGCCCCCAATGCTCCCCAACCCCATCCCATCCCCTTCCAGTGCTTCCCCCACGTTCCTCAGTCGCCCCTCCGCCTTCCGTCACTTCTGCAGGTGCGATGCTCTCTCTTGCAGCCCACGCCGACGCGCCGCCCACCTGTCCGCCGCCCCGGCCCCAGCACACCTCATACTCCCGCCGTGTTTACCTCCGCATCGCTGACGTAATTAATATTAAGGCGGTGGTGCAGCACCCGCCAGGCCGCCCTCGCCCCTCGGCTTCCTGACGCAGGGGCGAGGGCGGCGCGAGGCTGCTCCCCGGTCTGAGGTCTTTTATTGCTGGTGGTGCAGAGATAATGCAGACAAACCAAGACTGACAGGGACACACTGCACGTCGCGCGGGATCACCTGTTGTAATCTGGCACGTCTTTCTATTTTACACGTTTTAAAGTGAGGAGTCATCATAAATATCCGTGTATTTATGTTATATCACACACACACACACACACACACACACACACACACACACACACACACACACACACACACACACACACACACACACACACACACACACACACACACACACACAAGCATAAACGAGCAAATTTATTCTGATACGTGATTCACCTTGTTTAGTGTGAGGGTTAGGGTGAGGGAGAGGCGAGGGCAAGTGAGGGTGAGGCGCCTAAGTGGTGCAGCAGCATAGTCAGTGGCGGGTCTGGTGAGTCACAACAAATTCCCGTCAAGTGAGGAGCGGTCGGCAGGCGCGGGTAAATCTGTCTCAAGGAGGGAGGCGGAAAATGCAGATATGGAAGGGGAGGAGGAGAGGGAAAAGAATAATGATATGTAGAGAGGATGGCACGTGAAGGAGGCAGGGAGAGAGAGAGAGAGAGAGAGAGAGAGGGGAGAGGGAGGGGAAGAGGACTTTAACACCGCATTGGAGGGGCGCCAGACATCTCCGTCATGTAAATCATAACTAACCTTGCCAATTAGCGGCGAGAAAACCTGCCCGGGGGGAGACGCAGGTGGCGATAGTGGTGGTGGTGGTGGTGGTGGTGGTGGGGAATGCCGTGGTAGTACTAGAGACTAAAGAAATGGTGTACATAACCCTTGCATTCTTGTCACCACAGCACCGTATCTACACTCTCTCTCTCTCTCTCTCTCTCTCTCTCTCTCTCTCTCTCTCTCTCTCTCTCTCTCTCTCTTTCACTTCCTCCCGCCCTATCAGTTTGTACCGCTTCCTCCTCCCTCTCTCTCTCTCTCTCTCTCTCTCTCTCCACGCCTTCAATCTCACCTATTTGCGTTACCTTTTAGTTTCTTTACCTTCCCCACCTCGCGTGCTGAAGCCCACCGACCGCCCACGCCCCCCTCCACTACACCACACCCACACCCCCCCAATTAGCCGGGGAGGGGAAAGGGAAGAGAGGAAAGAGGAGTTTAAGGTGTCGTCTCGCTGCCATACACTGGGCGTCAAGTGTCAGGGTTATGTGGGGTGGTTACTTGTGTGCGTGACAGCTATAGTGCCGCGGAGACAGTGTGTGTGTGTGTGTGTGTGTGTGTGTGTGTGTGTGTGTGTGTGTGTGTACGCTTGTTTGCGGCATTCCATTCAGCTTTGAAAAAAAAAAGAAGCTTGTGAACGTAACAAAAATAAACAAGACAGCAGCAACCGTGTGTGTGTGTGTGTGTGTGTGTGTGTATGTCTGTGTATGTGTGTGCGTGCGCAGGACACTCAATGCCTTGTAGCGCGGAGGTGAGTTGTGTACACGAATTTTTGGACATAATATTTGAGTGTGTTTGGAAGCTTCACGTCATCCCCCATCTGTTGTTGTCTTCACGCCTCGCCGCCTCCCGCCTCTCTGTTGTCATAGTTACTTGTGGGACGGGAGGAGAGGAGCTAGGGAGGTGGGAAGAGTAGGAAGAGTAGGTGAGCAACTGGGAGATAGAGAAAAGCATAAAGCAGAGAGGGAAGAAGGGGAAAACAAACTAGAAGGAACAGAACACAGGGAGGGAAAAGAGGAATGGAAAAGAAAAGTTAATAAAAAAGACTCAGGGAAGGTGGAGGATTTAGTAATGAAGAGAAGAAACACGAAGAAGAGGGAAGAAGAAAAGGGCAAACTAGAAGAAATGGAACGCAGATGCAGAGAGAGAGAGAGAAAAGAAAAGAAAAAAGTAAATAAAGATTAATCATGAAAGTTTAATCGAGGAAAGAAACATGAAGAGAAGAGACGAGCGAAGAAGAACAAAGGAAAAAAACATGGAGGAAAGAGGAAAAGAAAAGAAGGGAAAGATAATAAAGATGATAGGAGGTAGGCTGAAGGCGGATGTGATCAAGGAAAGAAGCATAAAGGAAAGAGAAGAGGGAACAAGAGAGAGCGAGAAGGAACAGGGGAAGGAGGGAGGAAAGAGTAAAAATATGAATCCAAGAAGACGAGAGAAGAGGAGAGAAACGAATGCAAGAAGGAGAAAGAAAAGGAGAGAAGAAAGGAAAGTGGAAATAACAGGGAATGGAAAGAAAATAAAGATTGTTAGAGTATGAAAGGAAAAAAATGAATATAAAAGAGAAAAAAAGTGGAGAGAGAGAAAAGGAGAGAAACGAATGCAAGGAGAGAGAGAGAGAGAGAGAGAGAGAGAGAGAGAGAGAGAGAGAGAGAGAGAGAGAGAGAGAGAGAGAAGGAGAAAAGGAAGAAAATGGGAAATAATAGGGAATGGAAAGACAATAAAGATGATTAGACTAGGAAAGGAAAAAAATAATAAATACAAGAGGCAAAAAAAAGTGGACAGAGAAAAGGAGAGATGGAATGAAGGAAAAGGGAAAGAAAATACATGAAAAAATAAATAAAGGTGGCTTGAGTAGGAAAAGGAAAAAAAGAATGAAACACAAAGCGAATAAAAGTGAAAAAAAAGAAAGGTAAAGAGGAAAAAAGATAGAATCTGGTCATGAAAAATTAAAAGGGAGTTAGAAAACGAAAAAAAGAAAAAAAAAGCGTCGGAAAACTGAAATCCTTGATACAGAATAACGAAAAAGAGAGAGGAAAAAAACGAAAGGGAATAGAGAGCGACGAACAAGGCAAGCACAGACGTGGATACAAGAGAATACAGGACCACATTCTGAAACGCCTGTGTGCACACCTCAATTGCTTTCAAAAGGCTTTACAAATGACACTGGTTTTAAAAGTGTTTTTTTTTTTTCCCCCACGGCTCTAGTGACAGATAACTCTTTCACTGCTGTACAATATTTTCCCAGAATCCCCTACAATTTTTTTTTTTTTTTACTTTTTTTATTGGAGTTTCTTAAAATAATATATAAGTTAAAAAGCCCAATATTAAATCAACTTTCCTGCTTTTGTTTCCGTGCTTTTGAAGGCTAAGAAAGGATGAGTATACCAGTGAAAGGGTTAACAAAGATTTCCGCAGTATTAACAGGAAAAAACACTCCTGAGAACCCGGCTAATCATTTCTGTGGCCCTTGAAATTAGTCTAGGCGAGAGAGCAAAGCGTTATTTTTATTTACTTTTTTTTTTTTTATTTTAATACGACCCCAAAAAAAAATATTCCAAAACACTTCTGTCGCACCTCAATTGCTCCCAGAAGGCTACACGAGCATATAGCTAAAGCGATACTGGTTTTTAGGAGTGTTTACTCGGCAATAGCGACAGATTAACAAAGATATCAACATTATTAACAGGAGAAACACTCTTGAAAACACGGCTGATGACTTCTGTGGCCTTTGAAAATAGTCGTGGTGAGGAAGCAAAGCGTTTCAGAATAAGCCCCAGTGTGAGGCATGGCAAGACAAGGTTACGGTCAAGTTTACCAAGGCAAAAATGCGCGGAAAAAAAGGCGCGTGAGTTTTATGCAATCAAAAAGAAGAAAATAACCTTTGTAACGAATTGATCCTGTGAATGTTCCCGGCTGGAGATGAGAGAGAGAGAGAGAGAGAGAGAGAGAGAGAGAGAGAGAGAGAGAGAGAGAGAGAGAGAGAGAGAGAGAGAGAGAATGTGTAATGTACGAAGAGGAGGAGGAGGGGGAGGAGGAGGAGGAAGAGAAATAGGAACCTAAGGAAGATAGAACGAATAAAGGGATGGGGAAAGGAAGGAAGGAAGGGAAGAAAGAGAGAAACAGAGAAAGAGGGAAAGAGAAACAAATGGGAAAACCAGAACGAGGGATGAAGACAGGAAATAGAAGGGAGGAAGAAGAATAGAAGGAATGAAAGAGAGAAAGTGAGAAAGCGGAATTAGGAAATAGCTTCAAGATAGAAGAACAAGAAGAAGAGGGAAGGAAAAGTGGAGAAAACGGGAGATAGGAAGAACTGAGTGTAGAAAGGGAAACAAAGCAGAATGAAAAAAATTAAACGAACGATATAATAAGAATGCACAGATAGAAGAATCGAGTCAAGAAATAGGAATAAGAGAAAGAGAGGAAGTAAAAAAAGAGGAGAAAACAAGAAATATGAAGAAAAATTAGAGAATGATGATAGGCGTGAAGGAAAAAAGGCGAAAAGTAAAACAAACACAAGAAATAGACAGAGAGAGAAGAAAAAAGGAAGGAAGGAAAAAAGAAAGAATAAAACCGGAGATATTAAAAATCCAGAGAGGGTGATGAGTGGTGAAGGAAAAAAGACAAATAACAAAACAAAGAAAAACAAGAAATGGAAAGAGAAGAGAGGAAGAACGAACGATAAAACAGTAGATAAGAAGAAGGCAGAGAGATAATAAACATAAATGGGGGAAAACCACAGAATAAAAAAAAGAAACACAAAGAGAAGAAAGAGAGAAGGGAAGAAGGAACGGAGAAAGAGAGGAAGAAGGAAGGAAGGAAAAAGGAACTGATAAAAAAAAATATATATATCAATAAGGTAGAGAGAATGATGGGTGGTGAAGGCGCAAATCCAACCACTTGTCACAACCTTCATCTCAGAAACCAAGATACACACACACACACACACACACACACACACAAAAAAAAAAAAAAAAAAAAAAAAAAAAAAGCAGTGACAATGATGAAAACTCGCAACTGTGAGGGGAAATTGAGGGGAGTTGGTGAGGGAAGATGAAGGGGTGAAGAGGTAGAGCTGAGAGTGAAGGGTGAGGGGAGGTGAGGGGAAGGTGAGGGAGGGGGAGGGAATGAAGGGGTAGAACATAGAGTTAAGGGTGAGGAGAGGTGATGGGAGGTGAAGGAGAGAAAATAACTGAGGGAGAAAGTCTGGTGAAGGTAACGGAGGAACGGAAGAGTAAATACTATGAAGTGCTGAGAGAGAGAGAGAGAGAGAGAGAGAGAGAGAGAGAGAGAGAGAGAGAGAGAGAGAGAGAGAGAGTGAGTGACACTATTTGTTTATCCTGCCAAGCACGTGTTCTCCTCCACTTAGACTGCTATCCTCCTCCTCCTCCTCCTCCTCCTCGTCCTCCTCCTCCTCTTCTCCTTAAGTTATACCTGGAACCACAAAGTCACCTAAGAAAACTAGTTGAAAAATATTGGTTTTCCTCCTGCGCTCAAGTATCAGTAATCATAATTGGTTAAGAAAACAATTATTCAGCTAACAATTTGATCTCCTTTGTTTTTGTTTTATTTGTGGTTTTATTTGACTTTTCTCTTTTTTTTTCTTTTTTTTTGTTTTCAAGCGTCGATTTTGGGAATGAAATGTCGAGCAATATATATTTTTTTTTCTTTCGGTTCGTTTTCGGTTTCAGTGAGTTTCGAATTTCACGTTCTTTTTACTCTTTTTTTTTTATTATTATCATCATTATTATTATTTTCCATCTTAATTTATTCTCTCACTCTCCTTTGTTTGCTTCCTTTTATTTCAGATTTACTCGTATAATCTTTCCTCTTTTTACCTCTAACACTTCCTCTCCCTTTCCTCTTAATCCCTTTATCCATTTGCAGCATGAAATCTAATTCTTTTTGCTCTCTCGTTTGTTTTCTTTCATTTTTTATTCATATTTTCTCTTGTGCAAACCCCCTTCATTTTTTTTAGGTTTCATTTTTCTTTGCCTGCTCCCTTCCCTCTTTTTTTCCCTCTTGCTTTGTACTGACCCTCTTTCTCTATTTACGTCTTACTTTTCTATCGGATTTCCCATTTTCCTGTATTTCCAAGCTCCCTTATATCCCATCCTCTCTCTCTCTCTCTCTCTCTCTCTCTCTCTCTCTCTCTCTCTCTCTCTCTCTCTCTCTCTCTCTCTCTCTCTCTCTCTCTCTCTCTCTCTCCCCCTTCTGGATTCTGTGATCCTTCCCTTTTGCATATGATATTTTCCACTTTTTTCCCTTGATCTCTTGCTCCTCTCATCTCCATTACCTATTCCTTCCTTTGTCTCTTTTCATGTTTTCGCATTCTCTTTTATCTTTCTACTCACGCCGTGCACTCTTAATAACCGAGAGAGAGAGAGAGAGAGAGAGAGAGAGAGAGAGAGAGAGAGAGAGAGAGAGAGAGAGAGAGAGGTGTGGCAGTCAAGTCTCTGCTTCTGAAATATTATACTCTGATTATTCGCAGTATACACGTCTAGAGAGAGAGAGAGAGAGAGAGAGAGAGAGAGAGAGAGAGAGAGAGAGAGAGAGAGAGAGAGAGAGAGAAGGGCGGTACACGTATACTTAAACCGCACTGCTTGGACCTAAGTTAACCATCAAGACTGAGTTACAACCAGAGACGTCATGTGCTCCTTAACTTCACCCCGAAATATGCACGGCGTGTCACCGGCAGTTAGGGGTCGTGTTGTGGGGTTATCTGGCTGGCGCGGGGGGCTTGACGCAGCGCAGACGACGACGCACGAGAGTCCCTTCTGCGTCCCGGGCGGCATCACGTTCCTCGGTTTATGGCGGAGATTATATCAGTGTTCCCTCTTGCGCTGTGTCTCTCCCTCTTCACTTTGCTCCATTCGTCCACTCCCCTCCCTCCTTACCTTTCTTTCCGCTGTTTTCTTTCTCTTGCCTTGTCTCCACTCCACTCCTCTCCTTCGTACCTTTCTTCTATTTTCCTTCTCCCCTCCTTACCTCCCTTCCCTCCTGTACCTTTCTTCACGCTATTTTCTTTCATCCCCCTTACCTTCTCTCTCTCTCTTCCTGTTCTCAGCACCTGGTTCACGATTTCACGTATGACTGACGGGTACTGGTGGGTACTGGCGGGTACTGGTGGGTACTAGTGGGTACTTTAGCGACTTCTGAGGTAATGAGCGTGTCGGGGGAAGTTACCTGGTGGCGGTGAGCGTCTGGTAATTAGGTGGGCGTGAGCGTGAGAGTGACAGGTGTGCGTGGGCGTCGCGGCGCTGTGTGTGTTTATACGAGTCGTTAAAGTTCATCGCATGTGTCGGCCGTGAGAGAGAGAGAGAGAGAGAGAGAGAGAGAGAGAGAGAGAGAGAGAGAGAGAGAGAGAGAGAGAGAGAGAGATTATAGACACTTGCAAACAAATAAATAAAGTACACACACACACTCACACACACACACACACACACACACACACACACACACACACACACTTAGAGAGAGAGAGAGAGAGAGAGAGAGAGAGAGAGAGAGAGAGAGAGAGAGAGAGAGAGAGAGAGAGAGAGAGAGAGAGAGAGAATAGACACTGGCTGACAGATACTGCAGACACAAACATACAAATATAGGAACAGACAAACATATGTACTAGGAGATAAGTAAAGGCAGATATATTCAGACAGAGAGAGACAGACAGAGACAGGCAGACAAGCAAGCAAGCAAGCAAGCAGACACAAGACATGCAGATAGACAGACGCACAGGCAAAGTAACAGCGAGAGGAAAACATCAAAGAAAAAAAAAAAAAACAGACAGTCATAACTTTTGTTCGTGCAGTAGATAAGTTTGGGAAGTTTGAGAGACAAGAAACTTTCTACTCTTTACCAAATGAAGTCAGAGAGAGAGAGAGAGAGAGAGAGAGAGAGAGAGAGAGAGAGAGAGAGAGAGAGAGAGAGAGAGAGAGAGAGTAATGGAATGCTTATGAAAGAGGCAACGTGTGGGAGATGGAGCGGGGTGATATATAAAGGATGAAGGGAGAGAGAGAGAGAGAGAGAGAGAGAGAGAGAGAGAGAGAGAGAGAGAGAGAGAGAGAGAGAGAGAGAGAGAGAGAGGAGGCGTAGAAGTAGATGTAATTAATGGCCAGAAGGAGCAGATAGGAAAAGTTAATGGGAAATGCGGGTGTTGGACGAAACGGAAAGGGGGGAAGGGGGAGGAAATGGATGCTGGGGAAGGAAAAGGGAGTGAGAAGGGAGATTGAGAGACAAATGATAGACAGTGAGTGGGGGGAATATTATTGGAAATAGCTGAGGAGGGGAAGAAAAGTGAAGGAATGGAGAGAGAGAGAGAGAGAGAGAGAGAGAGAGAGAGAGAGAGAGAGAGAGAGAGAGAGAGAGAGAGAGGCAAGGAAGCAGGCAGGTTTATATAAGCAGGACAAGAAATAATGGCGTGTGTAAAGGAAAAATACAAGAAAGAGAAAGTAAAAATTCATGAAGGGTAAGAAAAAAACCGAACCGAGTAAGGGGAAGCTGAGGGGAGTGGGTGAAAAATAAGAGAGGGACGACCAGAGGGGAAAAGGACATCGGCAGAGGGGCTCCAATGCTCTTCCGTTACTCTTTGATTAGCGGAAAACAGCAAATAAAGGCGGAAATCCCTGTTTTATCAGAGTCTAAAGCCACTTAACGCAGCCCAACAAAACACTTCAAATCCGCGACACCCGCCAGACGAGCGTATATCAAAAGCGCGGATTCGAGAAAGCGACCGCGTTCGAAACTCACCCTTAAAGTACTATCAAATGCGCGGCAAGGTTAATCCGTTCACTCGCTGTGTCATTGAGAATCATTCGGTGTGTCATAATGCTTCACACTGTTCACCGAGACCACCGCGAGTGTCTGTCTCGATGGTTTCCTGTTCAGTCTGCTGCTGTTTCCTGACAGTCAATCCTGTGTTGTCATAACTTGCAGCTATGGAGTTTACGATTTCCCAAACAAACAAAGGCAAGAAGTGTTTGATGCACGATGGATATAAATACAGAGTGGACAGTACATTGGTGGACGGATGCATTTCTTGGAGATGTACCAACAAGAAATGTAAAGGTAGACTTAGAACAGACAACACAGTGACTGCCATTGTTCCAGTTGATTTGGAGCATAACCATGAAAAAGAAGAAAGAAAACTTGAAAGACAACAACTACGTGCACAGGTGAAACGGAAGGCGACTGACGACATGACGGCAAGGCCATCTAAGCTCATTAGAACGGAGTTGCATACATTTCCTGAAAATGAGCTAGAATCAGGTGATCTAAGATCTATAGCACAATCATTATACCGAGAAAGACGGAAAGCGTATCCTGTATTGCCTAAAACTCGTGAGGAAGTACATCGTGCTCTAAATTCTATGAATACAACTACGACGAAAGGTGAAGATTTCATCCTTGAAAATAATCCATATTCTGGTATGGTTATCATTTCATGTATTACTAATCTTGCATTTCTGGCGAACAATGCTGAAGAGATCTTCGTTGATGGGACCTTCAAGAGCTGTCCGAAGTTCTTCTACCAACTATACACCATACATGGATTGTGTAAAGGGCATTATATTCCATTAGTGTATGCCCTCTTGCCAGGTCAGTCTGAAGATATTTATAGAAAGCTGTGGAAATGTTTAAATGACATTTGCAACTCAAAGAATATGCAACTGGAACCCTCAGTGATACATGTTGATTTTGAATTTGCCATGCTCACTGTTCTGAGAGAGAGATTTCCAACCGCTGTGATCAAATGTTGTAGATTTCATTTAGGCCAGGCATGGTGGAGAAAAATTCAGAACCTGGGCCTAAGTAAGGATTACAAGGACACCAACAGTGATATAGGCCAGTGGCTGAAATTATCATTTGGTCTACATTTCATTGACCCAACAGATGTAGAAGATTGCTTTGTCGAGGAAGTAATGACAGAGGCACCTCAAGATGAAAGATGTATTCGCTTTGCAGACTATCTGGTTGATAATTATGTAACAGCAGAGTCAAGATATCCCCCAGTGCTGTGGGCTGAAATCCCCTCAAATACAAAGCGTACGAACAATGTTGCCGAATCTTTTCATGCTCATTTCAATGAGCAATTTTATGCATCCCACCCATCTATATTTGTATTCATGGATGTACTAGGAAAGCTCCAGACTGCTACTTATGTTAAGATCAAGAGTGTCGGTAAACCAGCAAGTATGCGGAAAGTTGATCGAGACAGGACAGAGTATGCCGTGACACAGTACAACAAATTTATCTCTGGGCAAATAAATCGACGCAATTATATGAAGGCCTTGGGAAACAGATTCACAGCAAGAACAGCTACAACAGGTGAACGATCGTTATTGAACGTATAAACAATCTGACAATAAAACGCGCTTTTGACTTGATATTCTAACGCGCTTTTGATAGCAATATATCAGCAACGTTTTCCGCGCTTTTGATATGCCAATCCGCGCTTTCGTAAAACGCCGCGCCAGACTCCCTCGCAACTTTAGACAGAAGGGAATCTCGCCTCTAAAACCAAACCCCGTAAGGACGAGTTTTGCCGGCGTCTCGTTTGTTTACATTTGTCAGCTGATTTCCCCCTCACGGCTTTCCGAGATTTACTTAATTACCACAATGATGAGTTTCCGCCGCGTAAACAGAGACGGCGTGATTAATTGCCAAGAGCGCGCTGTGTATTAAGCTTAAAATTAGGTGAGGGTGTGATGCCAATTACGTCAGGTATTAATTATCGGGTGTGAAACTTTGTCTGCCTCAGGAGATGGTAGCAAAAAAGTATTGATTTATTATATTTCTTGATTTATTGTGATTATTATGGGTTAAATATTCTCTCTCTCTCTCTCTCTCTCTCTCTCTCTCTCTCTCTCTCTCTCTCTCTCTCTCTCTCTCTCTCTCTCTCTCTCTCTCTCTCTCTCTCTCTCTATTCATTAATCTCCAATTTCTTTCCAAACAGCAAGTTAGTGATCTTCTT
>NC_087178.1:17112250-17119750 GCF_035594125.1 Scylla paramamosain
AGAAAAGCAAAAAAAGGAGAAGGAAGAAGAAAAGGAGGATGAAAAAAAGAGGAGGAGGAAAAAGAAAGAAGGAAAGGAGAAAAGCAAAAAAAGGAGAAGGAAGAAGAAAAGGAGGATGAAAAAAAAGAGGAGGAGGAAAAAGAATTGAGGGATGAGGAAGAAGAAGAAGAAGAAGAAGAAGAAGAAGAGAAGGATCGAAAGACAGAAGAACAGGTAGAAGGAAAGAACACCTGGCAGCACTAAAGGCCTTACTTATCTCCTCTTGTTCTTCCTAAATTTGTTACCTCATTTTGATCTTAATGAATCGTCCCGCATCTTCCTCGAACCCGCGCGGTATTTCTGGCGAACTCTAAGCTTCAGTAAACAAACAAGTAATGAGAAAAAAACTCCCTCCTCCTCTCCTCGTCTTCTCGACAAACAAACAAACAAACACACAGACGGACAGGTAACATATCAGTACTTCATTACCAAAACTAAAATTTCACCTTTTTTTTTCTTTCCTCATATAATTTCTTTTATTTTCTATTCTGATTTTGTTCTGATATTCAGTCTTTTTTTTTCCTCCCCATTTTCCACCATTTCGATTTTTTTCTTCCGTCATTCTATTTTTTCTCTCTTTCTCTTTTCCGAGGTCATTTTGCCCGCGGATTTATCTCTTTATTTCAATCAACTGAAGCCGAAATGCATGCGAACCGAACATGAACCGAAATCACTCCAGTCAACGCACACTACCACGGTTCGACATCTTTTACAGCCGCTGTTTACTGTTTATTGTTTGTGTTTATGCTCCTGTACTGCCTGTAGCGGCCCTGTTTACCTGGCTTGGCGTGGGAGGCAGAGGGACGGAGGGAGGTTACTGGAGAGAAGGAGAGAAGAGAGGAATTGGTGGTATAAGGGAAGGGAGGAAGGAAAAAGTAGACAGAGAGAGAGAGAGAGAGAGAGAGAGAGAGAGAGAGAGAGAGAGGTTTGGCATGGGAGTCAGAGAGGTGGAGGAGAGAAGAGAGGAGTTGTGAGGGTAAGGAAAGAGAGGAGAAATGAGACTAAGAGGAGGAAATTAGGAAGGAAGAAAGCAGGTGATGCAGAGGGAGAGAGGTAGTTAGGGAGGTCACCAGAGAGAGAGAGAGAGAAAAAAAGGGGGGAAAGAGGTAAGGAGAGATGAGACCAAGGGGAGGGAGGAAGGAAGAAGGCAGGTGAGGGAGGGGGAGGGGAGGAAGGGAGACGTGCGCTATTACATGTAGTTAATTGATAGTGCGTGTATTGTGTGTGCACTGAAGGTGATGTGCCCGCCAACACGTACACTGAATGAAAGGCGCTTGTATGTTCGTTTTTTGTATCAATTTAATGTATTGTTATGGCGCACTAATGAGAGAGAGAGAGAGAGAGAGAGAGAGAGAGAGAGAGAGAGAGAGAGAGAGAGAGAGAGAGAGAGAGAGAGATTTTCATGTGCGTGCGTGTGTCGCTTCTTCATATGAGAAAGTGCGATTATTCATACTTGCTGGGCCTTTGCAATTTACAAGAGAGAGACTTAGTATGAAGCGTCACGGAAGTGTGGAGATGCAATAAGCGTTTTTGTGAATGCTCTCTCTCTCTCTCTCTCTCTCTCTCTCTCTCTCTCTCTCTCTCTCTCTCTCTCTCTCTCTCTCTCTCTCTCTCTCTCTCTCTCTCTCTCTCTCTCTCTCTCACATCATAGCCACATGCTCAATTTACCTGTCTAGTGAGCGTCCTTACTTCTAATTAATTTCCTAGTAACTCAGGTGTGCCGGGGCTGCAAGCTGGGGATTACCTGTTGTTTCGTTAATTGGCGCATTTTCCTTCCCTAATTTATCACGAGGTCTGGTCACCTGATCCCAACTAACTCCTTGGAAAGCTTATCACCATTTAGCTCCGCCATTAAGATCAGGGAGATAGGACCTGAAAATAAAATGCATATAAAGAGAAGTGGATGATGTATAGACGTGGTGAGCCGTTCCTTGTATTGTTGTTATTTTTATTATTATTATTATTATTTTGTTTATTATCTTTTGTTGTTGTTTTGTGATGTTTTTTTTCGGTTCATAAGTCTCTCTCTCTCTCTCTCTCTCTCTCTCTCTCTCTCTCTCTCTCTCTCTCTCTCTCTCTCTCTCTCTCTCTCTCTCTCTCCCCTACGCACACAATAACAGCCGTGGTTACATAAACAAGACCCTATTTAATATGTCTCCTACTCTCACACGTGTTCATTTGCTTGTACATTTTACTCACTTCCTTTATTACATCCCCTGCCGTCGTATTATTCTGCTTATTCCTTTGTTTATGGCACGAGTACTTTGCCTTGATTCAGATATATACGCATGTACTTTTATGGTTGGCGCAGGTTTTAAGTACGGCGCGTTCCTCTACTTTACGAGATCGCGCAGGACACGTCTGGTGATTTATGAGTGTGCCTCAGCCGCCCCTGATTTTTATAAGTGGTATTGTTAGTATTGTTCTGCCCGATTTGTGGTGTTTCTTTGTACGTATAAGGCTATCTGGGTGCTTGCCTCTGTGTTTTGAGGCTCCAGTGTCTATACCTGCTTGTTTGTTTATCTTTGTGTATGATTCATCTGTGTGTTTACGTATATCTGTTCTGTGTGTGCTCTTTCTCTCTCTCTCTCTCTCTCTCTCTCTCTCTCTCTCTCTCTCTCTCTCTCTCTCTCTCTCTCTCTCTCTCTCTCTCTCTAACAGAAAGCTTAGGGCCAACTAAACTATACTTACGTCACTTTATAAAGCTTATCTTCGCTTTTGCCTTATTTGTAATTAGCGCCGCACCAGCTTAAGGCATTTCTGTCCAAGTTAAGTTCACATCAAAGCTTTTTTTTTATCTAGGTTAAGTTCCCGTCAAATAAACTCGATATGCATTTACTTCTAATCTATGTGTATTGTTTTTTTTATTGCCAGTATATCTTGCTTTGCCTTTAAGTCTCGTTGATTTAGGGAGAAGCGATAGGATTAATTCTGAGGGAGAGTTGAACTGATGTCGGAGTGAATTTGGAAGAATGTTTGCACTAAATCTGAGCGTAAGTTTTGGAAGAAGCGTATCAGAAATTTTGGAAGCGTAGCACTTATATGAAAGTAATTTTTTCAAGGAAGCGTGCCACAATCTTTAGAAGCGTAACATTAATTTGAGTCTTTTTTTTTTTTTTTTTTTTTTTTTTTTTTTTTTTTTTGAGAAGCGTGTCACAAATCCTGAAAGCGGAGCACTCATTTTACAGCAATTTGGGAAGCACCGTAGCTCATTTTACGTAGAAGAAGCGTTGTACAGATTGCATAAAAGCGTGGCAATAATTTTAGAAGCGTAGCACATTACAGTTAACCTTTTTTTTTCTTTTTTTCTTCTTTTTTCTTTCTTTTCTGACTTTATGGAGTAAGTTTCGGGTGGCGGGCGGGCAGGACCTGTTCTCCTTTTGCCCGCCTTTTGTCCGCCTTTTGTTCACCTTTTGCTCGCTGCCTTTTCCTCACCGCCTCCAAATCACACGCAAGTTTTTACTGTCCAATAAATTTGCATCATTATCACACACCACATCGGAAATTACAGCGATGGGAGCCCGGGTCGGTGCGGAGAGCCATAATTAGCTTAATTCTTGCCATTAGCGAGTCGGTGGAGATGAAGAGACAAGCCCAAGTTGAAGCCTAAAGGTGCATCAATACCTGAGTGTTGATGGAATTCCTCTCGGCGTGTTACTGGTTACTTAGAGGGCCGGCAAGTGGGTGTTAGCTGAGAGGCAGAGGCGGTGCAGTGTGGGTGTGTGCTTGTGTGTGTTTTTGTGCTCGTATGTGGGTGTTAAGTGTGAGGCTGAGAGTGCAGAGGCGGTGCAGTGTGTGTGTGTGTGTGTGTGTGTGTGTGTGTGTGTGTGTGTGTGTGTGTGTGTGTGTGTGTGTGTGTGTGTGTTGCATTTGTATGACTGAATTATATATTACACGCTTCCTGGCACCTTTATACTGACTTTTGTCCTTTTCTTTATTGTTCTTGGACTGCAGGATAATTGTTTTTTTTCGTTATAGGTTTCGTTATTGTGTTGTGTTGTATACATCTATATTGTTCTTTTGTACTCTTTTGTCTTATTATGATCGACAGTATTGTACGCTGTGGTCAATAAACTGTCTATCTATCTATCTGTCTGTCTGTATGTCTATCTGTGGCTCGTGTGTGTGTCATAGGTGGGTCTTTAATTTTTTTTTTTTCTTCTTCCCTTTACAGCATGTATAATATTGTGCATTGGTTACGTGTTTTCAAACTTGATCGTGTTCACTTTTATTAAATAGTAATGGAAGGAAAGTTTTGCACAGTAGGTCGATATTCATAAACGCTTTGCTTTCCCACCGCGGCTGTTTTTAAAGACCACTGAGATCATTAAGCAAGTTCTCAAGTGTTTTTTTTCCTTTTTTCCTGTTTATAATGTAGAATTTCTTTTATATATCACTAGAACCGTAAAAACACCCTTAAAAATCCGTGAATCTCCAGCTAGAGCCTTTTGAAATACGGACAGAAGTGTTTCAGAATATTTCTTAGTTGCAATTCACTTTGATGCGTTAGTACTAATTCATAAACTTCACCCTTTGTACAACAGCTTAACTTGTGGCCAATATACTAATCTGAATCTGGGTGTTACCGTTTAGTTGGGAGGCTTTTAAATTCGTGGTTCGTGTGAGAATGTGAGGTACAGCTGAGACTCGAGCAGAACAGTTTGACGTGTGCATGTGTGTCTGTGTGTTCGTGTAGCTGTGTTGTGTTGCGGTTATTCTGTTCTGCAACTTGTCTTTTTTGTGGTTCTGTTGCATTATTTCGTTGTTGTTTTTGCCGTTTTGTTCTTTGACTGTTTTATGTTATTTATCCTCAGTTGTGTGGTTATTTTGTTACCTGTTCTGCGCTTGTTCTGTTGCTTTCCAATGTATGTATATCTTGTTCTATGGTTGTTCTTTCGTTGTTCTATTTTCTGACAGTTTTATGGGCGCTGTGTGGCTGTTCATCTGTTCTTTTCCGTCTTTTATAATGTTCTGCAGCGGTTCCTTTTCATTCTCTGGCTGTGCTGTGGTTAGTCTGCGGCTGTTCTGCTTTGTATTACAGTTCTGTGGCTCTTCTGTTCTCTTGCCCTTCTATTGAGGTGGTTTTATCTGTTCCTGTGTTATGCGTGCGTGTGTTCCTGTCCCTCCTGGCCACTCCCTCCCACACACGCGCCTCCATCTCTCGCCCAATTAAGCTTCCTGTCTGTTTTAATTTCCATGTCATTTGCGTGTCACCGTTCCTTTCGCTTCCTCGTTCCTCCTTTGACTTTCTTCTCTTCGTATTCATATATTCGTTCATGACTCCTCCCCCTCTCTCTCTCTCTCTCTCTTTCTCTCCTTAATCTTCATCTTTATTATCCTTGTCGCTTCTTTGTCTTCGTGTTCTGCTGCTGCTTCTTATTCTTTCGCCATCATCACTGTCTTGCTCATTTGGTGACTTCCTGATTCATCTTTGTATTATTATTAATTAGACGCTTTTTCTCCTCCGTACGACTTCCAGTATTAGTTCTTTATTAATACCCCTAATGTGTTTTATTCCCTCATTCATGGCTTCCGTATTCATTCTGGTTATATTCCCCCTTATCAGACCTTCCCTTGTGTTGGCGGTGAGGTGAAGAGGAAAAGGGAGGGAGGAAGAGGGGAAGGGATGGAGGGAAATGGAGAGGGATGGAGGGAGGAAGAGGGGGATAGAGGGAGAGGGAGAGGGAGGAAGAGGGGGATAGAGGGAGAGGGAGAGGGATGAATAGGGGAGAGGGGAAGGGAGGAGATAGGTAGGGAGGAAGAGGAAAAGGGACGGAAGGAGGGAGAGGGGGAGGTTCCAAGGTGATGAGGAAGACTAGGCAGAGAGGGGGGATGGAGGGAAGGGAAGGAGGATAGGGAGGCAGGTAGGGAGAGAGGAAGGGGTGGAGAGGGATGGAGGAAAGGGAGGGGAGGAGGGAGGGTGCGCCGCCCCCCCCCCTTGAGTGCTGGTGAGTCGTTAATCATTGACTTATTTTCCTATGCAAATGGATTACTCGACAGGCGGAGAGAGAGAGAGAGAGAGAGAGAGAGAGAGAGAGAGAGAGAGAGAGAGAGAGAGAGAGAGAGAGAGAGAGAATGAATATAGTAAGGCAACATTGAATAACCAGTATCGGCCCTTCCCTCTCCTCTTAACATTCATCACTACTGCTCGTGTCATCTCATCTAATATGCAAGTTTGCCATTACGAGACAAGAAACCCATCGTGGTACTCATCTGTCATAACGCACTCTTAAAATATCTTGTTAAAGGATAGTAGTAATAGTAGTAGTAGTAGCAGTAGTAGTAGAGCAGGAATGTCATTTTTAGTATCAAGAACCTCATATTTTCGTAAGGCTACGTCAACTAAGGGGAGGCCAGCTAAGGGTAGGCGAGGTAAGGGTAAACCAGCTAAGGGGAGGCTAGCTGAGGGGAAGCCATTTAAGGGAAGGCTAGCTAAGGGGAGGGCAGCTAAGGGGAGGATAGCTAAAGGGAGGGCAGTTAAGAGGAGATCAGCTAAGGGTAGGTCAGCTAAGAGGAGGTCAGCTAAGAAGTCAGCTAAAGGGGAGGTCAGCTAAGAGGTCAGCTAAAGGGGAGGTCAGCTAGGGGAACTTGGAGTCTCAGGGCTAAAGGGAAGTTAGTGAAGCTGAACAGTTAATGATCCCCGGATGTTTTTATAATGGGCTGATTGTTGTCTCATTAATTTTGTTGATCCGTGCGTTCGTTATTCTTCTGTTCCGTGGTGCTTACAGGTGAATTACTTAGGCTGAATTGCTAATGATGCTTTGAATTGTTTGGGATGTGTTGTTTGTGTTTATGGAGTTGTTGTCTTTCGATGTGTTCCTCTTTTTTTTTATTTCTTATTTTTTCTTGGTGTTTTCTTTATAGTCGAGTCCTTCCTTCATCTGAGAAATGCAATGGTGAAGATTCTCATGTGTAAGAAGAGCTATTTTATTATTTTATTTATTTATTTATTTTTTATTTATTTATTTATTTTTTTTTTTACTCTTGGTGTGTCTATTTCTTGTTTTCCTTCGTGTGTTTCTTATGATTTAATTTTTCCTCGTCATGTTTCAAAATACAATGTTGCAGATTCTCATATGTATAAGGTCTTTTCTTTTCTTTTCTTTTTTTCTTTTTTTCGTTTACGTTTGATATGTTTATTTCTTATTTTCCTTCCCTTTTTTTTCGTATGATCTCTTTCCTCGGCAGTTTCGGAATACGATCTTACAGGTTTACATACTTCACGGGTCTTTTCTTTTTTCATTGATGTTTAATATGTTCATTTTTTTTCCATCTTCCTTCGTGTTTACCGTATAATTTAGTGATTTCAGTCTTTTCTCATGTTTCGAAATATGATCTTACAGGTTTACATATTTCACAAGTTCTTTCTCTTTCATTGACGTTAAGTATTTTCATTTCTTATCTTCCTTCGTATTTTTCGCATCATCCAATCCTTCCTTCTGTCTCGATATAGTGTTGCAA
>NC_087178.1:17127250-17149750 GCF_035594125.1 Scylla paramamosain
CGTAATGCTAGGAAGGTAAGGTAATGTTAGATTAGGTTGGATTACATTGATTAAGTAAGGTTAGGTTAGGGTAGGTTAGGTTAGGTTAGGTTAGATGAAGTAAGGTGAAACTAAGTTAGGTTAAAATAGCTTGATTTAGATTTGGTTAGGTTAATGTACCTAGGTAAAACTGAAGTGAGCTTTTGTTAGATTAGGTTACTTTTGATAAGGTTAGGTAAGGTAAGGTAATTTATTTAGGTCAGGTTAGGTTAAGATTAGTTTGGATAAGGAAATGTTTTGTTGGTGTGATGATGGAAGTCGAAAAGTAGGAGAAAGAAGAGGAGAAAGAAGAAGAATGGGTGGAGATAAATGGATGGAGTAGGAGGAAGAGGAAGAGGACGAAATAATAGCGATAAGTGGATGGAATAGATCGTAAGTAAGCGTGTCAAGGTTGGAGTAATTGGATGAATAATGACAAATTTCGATTCGTTTCTGCGTCTTTAGCCTTTAGAGATTTTTATTTATTCATAAGCTGTTCGGTTTGGCTCCGTGGCACACTCGTCATTCCCAGGAGAGTCCTGCCGCCTTGGTAACACTGCGTGATTTACGAGCGGCAGTCCGTCACCACATTTCTTGCTTGGGAAAATATGATGAAACCTTGAATTCTCATTTTGTCATATATTCTACGCTTAGACACACACACACACACACACACACACACACACACACACACACACACACACACACACACACACACACACACACACACACACACACACACACACACACACACACACACACACAAACATTCATCGCTATTATCACTTTTTGTTTATTATCGTTAGTGTTGTGATTTAGCTATTTTTACACACACACACACACACACACACACACACACACACACACACACACACACACACACACACACACACACACACACACACACACACACACACACACACACACACCACTAAACACAACATAAAAACAGTGATTTATTACTTGTCTATCCTTCATTTATTGTTTCATTTCATCACCTTTACGATAAAATGAATAACAATTACATTCTTACGTGTGTATTTTACCTCCTGTATCTCATCTTGTTAGTGTGTAGAGACTGCATCACATACACACGTACTCATATAAACAAGGATCTCCTCTCGCGGGAATTGACACGACTGTGGGGGATAATCAGAGGGAGCATTTGAGTATTTTCACGGTGAGTTTTCTTGGAGTGGACGGCAACATGTTTACTGAAGAGGAACGGCGTGCACGGCTGTCTGTCTGTCTGTCTGTCTGTCTGTGGCGAGGCGGAAAGTGGATTGGGGTGTGGCGGCTTGACTGGAGGTGCAAATCCTTTTAGTAGATGAAGTGAATTTGTGGAAGGGGATTGCAAATGTTTTTCAGATTTATTACAACTTCCCCCTCCTCATCAAATAATGGCCCGTTTTGAGAGACGCTTTGCTTCCTCACTGCTTTCCAAGGCCACAGAGGTAATTCGACGGGTTCTCAAGAGTGTTGATGTAGAAAGCTCGTTATTCTCTCATTAGAATCGTAAAAGCATCCTTAAAACCAGTGCAGCTTTCTCCTCTTCGTTCTCTCACCACGACTATTTCCCAAGTCCACTGAGATAATTCGCCGTGTTCTCAAGAGTGTTTCGTCTGTTGATAATGTATAAATCTCGTTATTATCTCACTAGAACCGTAAAAACACCATTAAAAAACCGTGTAACTTCAATGAGAGTCTTGAAAGCAGTCCAGGTGTTTCACAGAAGTATTTCAGAATAGGGTTCAGTACTGTGCAAATGTGCTGAGTCCCCGAGGGGTAAAGTGAATCCCGGGCAGGTGGGCTTCACTGAGCTACCTGTGGATAATTACATGAATGCGAGTCCTGTCCCTCATGAAATATTGCACCTTAATTGTTATCATGATTTATAACCTGAGGCCTTGCGGAATATTTAATAAAGGCGCAGGTAAGGTACAGGTAGAAAGTTAAAATTATATAATTGTTAAGAAATACATTAGGATAACTGAGGGTGGAGGGCGGGCGCGGCGTGGGGCAGGACGCGGTGGGCAGGTAACCCTCACTACCTGTCCTAGGCTGCCGCTGTGCTGTTATGCAAATTAGAAACCTTTTAGAAACCTTTCCTTCCGAACGTTGTGCTTTGAGCGCCACACTCTTGGGATGGATTAAATTTTTCACGAGAGTATTTTTTTTCTCTCTCTCTCTCTCTCTCTCTCTCTCTCTCTCTCTCTCTCTCTCTCTCTCTCTCTCTCTCTCTCTCTCTCTCTCTCTCTCTCTCTCTGGTAGAAGCATACGTTATATTCCTGTGTCCTCTCCTGAATGTGTTGCCTCGTGCTTCAAGTGTGTTAGGTAATTATTGCGTGTTTCTTTACTCGTTTATTTGTTTAAGTTACAATTCCCTGACCGGACGAGAACTGTAATTACGTTTTCAAGTAAGGGCGATCTTGGTTTGGCAGAAAAAAAATAAATAAATAAATCCTTGGGCAGAGTTTTCCAGAATCGCTATTTTCTTTTATTCATTGTTTGGTTTTGTGCATGACTGTGTTGTAATTTTGCTTGTTGTCTTTTATTTTGTGTAGACAGTGAAGCGGTTGTAGTGTGTGTGTGTGTGTGTGTGTGTGTGTGTGTGTGTGTGTGTGTGTGTGTGTGTGTGTGTGTGTGTGTAAGTGATGATCAGAAAAAAATAATACTTTGCGCGAAGAGAAAAAAATAGAAAATCATTTTAGGATTGGCTGTTTTTTTTTTTTCGCTCCTCCTCCTCCTCCTCCTCCTCCTCCTCCTCCTCCTCCTCCTCCTCCTCCTCCTCCTCCTCCTCCTCCTCCTTACTATTATTGATTTACTCTTGTCTCTCCCCTCACACAAACAACAAAATAACACCAGAATAAATTAAGCGTGAAATTTAAATGTGATGGAAAAAGCGATGCCGCCAAAACAGAAATTTACTTTAAAAAACCTGAAAAATTTAACAGTAATAGAAGAAAAAGACAATTCCGGAGCCTTGTTCGAACACACACACACACACACACACACACACACACACACACACACACACACACACACACACACACACACACACACACACACACACACAGAATTTCACCTCTTTCCATTCTCTCTCTCTCTCTCTCTCTCTCTCTCTCTCTCTCTCTCTCTCTCTCTCTCTCTCTCTCTCTCTCTCTCTCTCTCTCGGATAATGCGGTTTTTGCTTTATTTAATGTTTTAATTCCTTACCCGTTTCTTTTTTCTCTTTATTTTTACCTTTTCATATTTCTTAAAATGTAAGAAGAGAAAAGATTAATATAGAGAAAATAGAAGGTTGAAATTTGTACTGCATCTCTTTATTATTATTATTATTATTATTATTATTATTATTATTATTATTATTATTATTATTATTATTATTATTTCCTTGTTTCAGTGGTAGGTGTCTTGTTCACCTGTTGGATTAATTAACGAGTGTGGCTGTGCTGGGCTTTTCTCACCTGGCCAACGCCGATAACACCTGGTGGAATAATTTACTCTCTCTCTCTCTCTCTCTCTCTCTCTCTCTCTCTCTCTCTCTCTCTCTCTCTCTCTCTCTCTCTCTCTCTCTCTCTCTCTCTCTCTCTCTCTCCCCAACCGTCTCGCTCCTTTCCTTTTCAAGTCGCTCGTTCCTCCATTCCCTCCTTCCTTCCTTCCTTTGTTCCTTTTTCTTTATCTGGACTGGCTGGCTTTGTTCTCCTCCCTGATAGGCTTCGCACGATAGGCCGACACTTGTCTTTAATTAAACCTACCTGCCTCACTCACCTGAAGGGCCGGATTTCCAGTAGCGTTGGCGTGGCGTTGTCTTGCTCCCTCACTAAATCATTACCTTTATTAATATTGTTATCAGTAAGTGTTTGTCCTTCACTTCGGAACTCTGTCGGGAAGAAAGGTTTTCCTGAAGTTCCGTTTTGTTGTTGTTCGGTTAGGTCTTCGTCAGGCGGCTCCTGGGAGTGTTGTGGGCGGCAAGTGTTGAGGGACAGTACAGTGTAGCATGTAAACTTTCCATTATGTGCTGGTGTAAGGGTGTAAGAAGATTGAAAGGAGTAGAAAAAGGAAAAGTAAAAGGAGAAGGAGAAGAAGTGTTGGGGGCGGTAAGTGTTAGAGGACAGTTTAGGGCAGTATAAGACTCCCTTTATGTGCATTTGTAACAGCGTAAGAACGTCGAAAAGTGTAGAAAAAGAAACAGTAGTAGAGGGGAATTGTTGAGGCGTAAGCGTTAGAGGACAGTATAGGGCAGTATAAGACTCCCTTTATATGCATTTGTAAGACTGTAAGAATGCCGAAAGCTGTAGAAAAGGGGAAAGTAGAAGGAGTAAGAGAGGTAGAAGTATTTGAGGTTGTAAGCGTTAAAGAACAATGCAGTGTAGTATATAGAATCCCTTGATGTTCATTTGTAAGGGCGTAAGAAGGTTCGAAAAGTAGAAAAAGAGAGAACAGAACAATAAGAAGTAGAAGTGTAGAGGAGTGATAAACCATTAGAAGATACTGTAGACAAATATACACTCTTTGCTTTGGTTAAAAAATGTAGAAACAGAAACAGTAGCAGGAGGAAGAGAGGTAGAAATAGGACAGTAAGTTCTTTAGTGTTGGCTGGGTGTTGTTTTTCATGATCTTTCTCTTTATTTTTTATTATTTTTCTATCCCCTTCACAGTTTCTCCACACTCTCCTCACTAGAAATAAGGAAAGTATCAGAGTGGAGTGTGTGGTTTGGCTGGCTGCTTGTCGTTTTCTACGCTCCTCTCCACTCTTACTTTTCTATGCTCCTCACAGCTTCACCTCCACACCCTCACCTCACACCCTCACCTCAGCATTCCACCCACACTTCCACCTATCACACACACACACACACACACACCACGTTCCTTTCATTCCACTAAGAAAACACTCAACTTGCACAATCGCGCTGTCCTCTTTGCGCTCCTCACGTGTACTTTCCTCGCTTCCCAACTCCTTTTCTTCCTCCAGATTCCGTAACTTTTTTCTTTCCTCTGGTGCCTTTCTTTCCTGGCGAGAGCTGGTAAGGTGCAGGTGAGGGCGGCGTTATATGACAGCCCCGTTGATTGCCTTCGAGTTTCTGGTCTGAGTGTAATTACCATAGCGCGATTAGCTTATTAAATGAGGGACACGGTATGGTTAGTGAGTAGTGATGATTAAGGTAGATTAAGGCTAAGGTTCGTGTGGATTACAGTCCCGTCAGAGGGGGCTTTGCTGAGCTATAAATTCGCGGCGTGAATGGCTTCTTTGACAGGGGGAGATAGCCAGCCAGTAGCAAGGTTAATAGGATCCACTTAGGCGGTGCTACAGGCTGATGGGGCCAGCGACGCACGGGCCACTCATCGACACCTGCGTGAGTTACTGCCGCGCCGACAGGAAGTGAGCGGGGCATTACACCTTCTTGTTGTTTGCTGCCCTGGGCTACTCCCCTCCCCTGGCTCACTCTCTCTCCCCCCTTGGACTTGTGTGTACCTGCGGCGTGGTCGTGTACGTGAGGGCGTGTACACATTCTCCACACACACACACACACACACACACACACACACACACACACACACACACACACACACACACACACACACACACACACACACACACACACACACACAAGCCGAGTCCCTCCCAGACATACAACAAAAGAAAGGGAAAAAGGAAGACTTTCACCGTGTAAACGTGTAGCCATCACAAGGAACACGCCTCTCCCCTAATCTATGGAGAAGCGGGGGAGGGAGAGGAGGGGAAAAAGGGCTCTCTTGACGCACCTTCCAGGACGGTTCCGGAAGAGCATTATAAAAACAAGTAACAGGGTCGGCGAGCACCGCGTTTCCCCGGCTCCCAAACTCCCCGACCAACTCTCCCACCGACTCGCCGCCTCCCTTCCACGCCGATCTTCAGCGCCTCGCCCTCCCGCCGGGACTGTAGGGTCGTGGAAAATGCTAATGTTGTGCTAAGAATGCTGAGAGAAGGAGGCGGCGGTGGAGGAACGAGTATATGGTAGGAAATAGGAAGAGGAGCAAGAGGGGGAGAATGTAGATGGGTTACGTAAACTGCACATTTTTTCCGAGCCTGAAGGGGAAAAATTACAAAGGTAGGGAGTAAATGAAGTGTGCAGGAGGTGGAGCAGGAGGAATATTCGGTGCTCGGACGGACTTGAGGATGTCGTGATGGGGAAAGTTGTGGTGTGTTTGTTCTTCTCTCTCTGTCTTGTGGATGAAGGGAAAGTGGTGTTGTTTCTTCACCTCTCCGAAGCTTTGGGAGTCTGGGGACGGCGGGAGGTTTTTGTCGTTTATGTGTACGTGAGAATATTGTGTGTGTGTGTGTGTGTGTGTGTGTGTGTGTGTGTGTTGTATATATGTATTACTCAGGACCTGAACTCATTTTTTTCTTTCTTATACTTGCCCAGTGTTCCTTTCAGCTAATGTAGTTCACTCATCGTCTCTGTTTTATTTATTTATTTATTTATTTATTTATTTTCATTTTATTTATTTTATATATTTATTTATTTCTATTTTTATTTTTATTTATTTTTTGTTTCGGTTTTTACGTCCAGTCCTTTTAATTTAATGGCATCAAGACGGGGCCTCCCTGTAGTGTGTGTGTGTGTGTGTGTGTGTGTGTGTGTGTGTGTGTGTGTGTGTGCACGTGCCTCGGTGAATGAAAAGCAATACAAGTTTTAGGGCGTGTCTAGTGAACGTCAAGCGAGCAACGATAAACTCAGCAACAGGAATGAGCAGCGCCCCATCCCGCTGCCGAGCAATAAGTGGCGCCTGTAAACATCCCGCGCTCACGATCCTATTTGACTTGTACCCAGCAGACCGCAGCCGTCAGTCAGAGAGTTACGCAAGATTCACGAGTGACACGTTTTTCTTGCGGTTTATACGCAGACCACCACCACTGGTATACGAACACGCACTAATGAACCTAACGAACCGGAAGCGTTAGCAAATATCCGTCTGTGAAGGTAATTGTACGTGAAGGAAGTGGATTGTTTCTCGTTGTTTAGATACGAAGAAACGATCACCGATACACGAAGACGAATTATTATTGAGTCTCACGAACCAGAAACGTAAGCCAATAACAGTTCGCGGAAGTTATCGGCCCGTGAAGAAGACTGAAATTGAAAGTGTAATACAAACAGCTCGTCTTCAAATAATCAAATCAAGGTTGTTTTTCAGACTCAAGATTCAATCACCAAACACTGCTGAGTCTCACACACACACACACACACACACACACACACACACACACACACACACACACACACACTCTCTCTCTCTCCACACCACTTCAATCAATCGCATTTCACATCTTACACTCATCTCCAGCGTAACTAGATATGTCGTTCAATATTTGCTTTATACTCCTACGTACATACTCACCTTTCCTGAGCGTCGTGTATACTTCTTAACTCCGCCCGGACACTCCACCCTTGAAGGACAACACCAGACGGAGCAGGTGGCAGGGAGCGGTGATTGAGTCCAGGTGTGTTGAGTTGGTAAGGGAGCCGCGAGTATCAGTGGCGTTGGTCTACCTGCTACGGGCTTGATGGTGTCCTTATCAGCGCTCCTGAGGCGATGAGGGGCCAGTGTCTCTGTGTAGGGAACGTAAAAGGTGTGCAGACGCCTTCTAGATTACTAATTAGGCAGGTTGATAATGGTAGTGGTTGTGGTGGTGGTGGTGGTGGTGGTGGGGGGAGAGAGAGAGAGAGAGAGAGAGAGAGAGAGAGAACAACACACACATACATAAAAAAAAAAACACACACACACAAACGAACACAAACAAACAAAATAACAAAAACAAGACATCCACACACACACACACACACACACACACACACACAGACAGGCAAAGCTGCAGACTAGACGGGGTCAGTATAAGAAAGAAAAATCGCCACTCCAGAAAGATGATGAAATAAAACGAAGGAGAAAAGAAGGACGCCCAGGGGAAGATGATAAAAAGGGAAACGACTTAAGGAGTTTTCAGACTGGGAACTAAAAATGAAACGAGGTGAATTCTTGTGAGAAAAGACGAAACCTTGTTCTTTTGAGGAGCACATGACAAGCTGTAGTTTTTTTTATTCATCTTTTTAACCTTAGGCAAGACTTTTACGTTTCTCTGACCTTACTTTATGTGTCCTTTTCTGTACGAGCTTCTTCTTTTTCCCTTTCCCTTCCCCGTCTTTTTTTCTTTCTCGGCTTTACTTATTTCATGTGTCCTTTACTTAACAAACCTCTTTTATTTCCCCTTCTCTTCCTCTCATTTCAATTTCCCGGCTTTTCTTCGCGTGTCATTTATTTTACAAACCTCTTCTCTTTCCCTTTCTCTTCCTCCTATCTCTCTTTCTCGGCTTTATTTAATTTACTTGACTTTAGGAATCCCTTTCCCTTGTTTAAATGTTAATCGTGCCTCTAAACTTTAACAGTATAAACAGTTCACCTTTTTTTTCTTTTCTTTTTTTTTCGCCCGTTGCTTTCATTGGTTCGGTAACTTTATAATCCACAACGAGATGATTTGCTGCAGTGACGGTCTCTTATTGTATTGAAGTGCCTGGATTCAATCGCTATCGTGTTTTTAATTAATCCAGTTGATTTCTCAAGACCTGGCAGGCAAGTAGGAATCATAAAAAAGTTATCCGGTTGACGAGTTAAATTATTCGGACGGTTACTCTTGTGAGCAAACTTGATTTTTGACGTGCATCATGTATTATACTCTCTCTCTCTCTCTCTCTCTCTCTCTCTCTCTCTCTCTCTCTCTCTCTCTCTCTCTCTCTCTCTCTCTCTCTCTCTCTCTCCCACAAGGTAGAATAGAAGGACGGAAGGCATCAGAAGCGCCTCAACTTATCCATACGAGAAAGTCGAGCTCTCAAATCAGGTGCTTAATTGAGAAAGGTATCTTAAGGTTTAGGAGGCGATAAGGTACAGGTTTTAAGGACGAACGGCAAAGGTGTGTCTCCCATACTCGTATATAGTTTTTCTCTCAAATGGGAAGGAAACGAAGTGGTCGAGACGAGAGAAAGAGAAAGAGGGAGGGGGCGGAGTGGCAACAATTGTCAAGGTTGTTCAGATTTAATGTGCTACGGGAAAGTTGCTGAGGTGGCGGGTAGTTAGTGGACCCTCGTGCGCTGCCAGTTACGCCCGGGAAGCCTTGAAACGACCCTGGATGAGTTACGGAAATTGCTAGATTAAAATGGGTTCCGGCAGTGGGTCAGCGGTGGGCCTTTGAGAGCAGAGCAGCCAGGCGCAGTGGGTTATGGACCGTGGGTGTGCGGGCCGCGAGACAACTTGGACACTGCGGTAGAAGGAGGATTATTTGATTATTATCTTTTTACCTTCACCTTCAGGACCGTATTCTAAAACACTTCCTCGCCGAACCTCCGCTACTTTCAAAAGGCTCTAGTTGAAATGGCACGTATTTTTAAGGGTTTTTTAGTGGGTGTAGTGACATATTAGCAAGATTTTTGTATTATTAACAGGGGAAACACGTCTGGTCTTTGAAATTAGTCGTGGTGAGAAAGCAAAGTGTTTCTGAATGCGAGCCTTTCTGTCCTACGTCTCTTGATTCAGATTAGACAGTGTTGCTTATCACATACTTGTCCTCGTGTTGATCAACGGGTCTTTTGCTGTTTGTCCTTTCCCTCTTCTTTTATGTTCTACTACTACTATTACTACTACTACTACTACTACTACTACTACTACTACTACTACTACTACTACTACTACTACTACTACTACTACTACTACTACTACTACTACCACTACTACCACCACCACCACTACTACCACCACTACTACTACCACCACCACTACTACTACTACTACTACTACTACTACTACTACTACTACTACTACTACTACTACTACTACTATTAGAACTACTACTACTTTAAAGGCACTAGAATATAATATTACGACAATGAAAATGGCAGAAAGAATATTTGCGAAGAGGTAAAGCAGAGAGAGAGAGAGAGAGAGAGAGAGAGAGAGAGAGAGAGAGAGAGAAAGAGACCAGACCGAGGAATAATTAATTCTCATCCCGACGTTCCTCACACACCGGCACACGTACACACCCACACACGTACACATTTACATACGTACACACCAAGCCAAGCGTACACAAACATAGATATACACAATATGGCTACACACACACACACACACACACACACACACACACACACACACACACACACACACACACACACACACACACACACACACACACACACACACACACACACACACACACGACCGTAAGTCTTCCCGTTAAGGCAGTTTCTTAATTGATTCTTCTTTTTTTCAGGCAGATTAAAGAGGCCACAAGTTTCACAATACAGTCTTAAATCCTTCCCGCCAGTCTGCCACTTTTCATGGGCATAAAATTGGCACATCACAAAGGCCTCAGCTGCGCAATGTACGGAGAGATTCAGCGATTTATTACGTAGATAAGAAAGTTTAGGTCATTCGTTAAACTTTCTCAATCTTTCAGTTCCTTATCTCAAGTATGGAAGTTACTTGGGGGGGGGAGGGTGAGGGGAGATATGGCAGAGAGGGAGGGAGAGGAGTGGTGATGGTGAGAGTGGGAGGAGCTGGAACTCAAGAGGGAGAGGTTTATGAGGTGCTTAAGCAGGGAAAAAACGACCACAAAAACTGGGAAATTATGAGAAAAACTCTTGAAATATGTGTGCTCTTCACGCTTATTCTCTTTCCTTCATTATATCCTTCCACTTCCCTTCCTCTCATTCCATAGGACGTGTCGAACTTCCATCCTCCTCTTCTTATTCCTCTTCTTCCTTCTGCGTCTTGTTCTTTTTTTTCCATTTTTTCCTCATTTTCCTCGCGGCCCTCACAGAGCACCTCGCCAGTCATTTTCTTTCCTTCATATTCCACGTTCTCTTCTTCAAATTATTTCCTAACTGTGTAATAATCCTAGAATGTCTTCCTCCTCTTCTTGATATTCTGCGATTTTTCTGCCTCCACATTCTTTCGTCCCCTCGCCTCCGCCGCCTCCGTGTTTCCTCATTACATAATTCTTTCTCTTAATCCCCCAGACGCTTCCTTCTTAATTTCTTTCACTTTTTATCTCCATTTTTTAGCGTGTTTTCCGTCCTCGTCCAGCAGTGTTTTCCGCCCCTCTTCCTCTCCGCTGTCCCATCCCTCCTCGTTTTATTTCTTATCTTCCCCTCTAGTCAAGGAACCTGATACTTGGCGATCTAGAGATACCTGGCCTGAGCAGCGAAACGAAGCTCCCAACACCTTTCCCGTGCAGGTGTGGCTAAGAGAGGGACTCGCCTGTCTACCCCCACGCCTTTACCTCCTAAGTTGTGCTCGTCTGTGTCTTAACTTAGTGTCTTTTCCCTTACCCTTGACGTGGAATGCTAATTGAAGTATATATTCCCTATGAGCCGTAAGAAAGATGGAGTTCCGAAAGGCTGGAGTCCTTCTTGTATTTATTTCGTGGAGTGACAAGAGACTTATGGAATCCCGGATCGTGTTAGGAGTGGAGATCTCAGTGAAGTATTAATTTTGTGATGCCACGAGAAAGTTATTGAATCCTAGACAGTGGAGAGACTGGAATATTTACTGAAGTATTCATTTTCCGGGATCGCGGGAAATATATTCAATTCTGTACCGTGTAAAGATGTAAATCTGAATATTGTATTGTGATAAGTTCGTGGAATGTGTCTACGCAAGAAGAGGAAAGCTGTGTGGAGGATATTATATTGCGCATCATTGCCACTGTGATGTATTAGTGTAAACAGTCTGTGTTGATGTGTAGGGTAAGAGGAATAAAAATCTTACGTAATCTATTATCCCTTTCACTGTCAATCAGTCTTTCCCTTAATCATCTATAAATTTTAAAAGACTTGTTTTTATACTAGTCTTTTGAAAATGTCCTTCGCTACCTCTCAAAGATTACATTAACTTCATAGTGTTTCCCTCTTCATGTCCATCCAAACAATTTATTACAGTATCTCAGTGCTAACATAAGACGTCCATAGCAATAAAAGGGTTAACACATTCAAAACCATCTGAGATTTGACAAATGAGAGAGTAATTTCACAACTAACAACTCGTCAGATCACCTCTTGAATTAGTGATTCTGAGAGCACACATTAGCCCGCCGGTCCTCGCTGTGGTTGTGTACTTATCGAATTAAATATGAGGCTTATGACTTTATGCCCACCCTGTACTTCATTAACAAAGCACCGCACGAATTATGTTTCCATAAAATTCACTGACTCATTAATAAAAAGAAAACACTCGTGGGCCGCAGGCATTTCCAGGAATGATAATTTCAAGTGAGGGGAGAAAAAGAGGTAAATGAAAGAACAGGAAGAAGAAATAATTAAAAAATATATAAAAAAAACTCGTAGAACTACAAAATTTATAACTGTAATAATTCGTAGAGTGAGGAGAGAGAAGAGCTGAAAAAACAACTCTCGGTGTTTGTTGAGAAACCGAGTGGCTCCGCAATTATGTGTGGGACGCTGAGCCGCAAGATAGCGAGTTCGACCCCTGCACGCAGCTGCCTTGGCCTGAGTAACGCCTCCTTAAACCCACACCATCACCATCACCGTCACCATCACCGTCACTTGATTTACACACCGCCATGTGAACTGGCTCTCTAGTGCATATTATTACAGGTGACTTGGTTTACACTAGTTTTTTACACGAATATTGTTTAACACGACAGGAAATATATTAGATTTAACTGAATTTACTCCACTCATCAAAAGAAAAAAAAAAGAAAAAAAGGTATCTAATTATAAAACTATATTCTGAAACATTCCTGCGATGAATCTCCACTACTTTGAAAAGACTAGTTGAAAATACACGGGTTTTTAAGGATATTTTTACCATTTTAGTGGCAAATTAACAAAACTTCCACATCATTAACAGGAGAAACAGTTTTTGAAAACAGTTGCGGAGAAAGAACAAAGCCTTTCAGAATACCGGCTGGAGTGTGATGCTGGATGGTGTCTGGCGCGGCTACCTGGGTTCTGATTGCCAGGTGAACTCACTCAAGCACCTGTATTCATTAGCCTACACATGCACCTGTCCCCTGCACGTGTAGCGCCCTCGGTGGGAGTGAAATTAACCAGTGTTTTATGGTAAACTTGTAACCTGCTGTGTGTTCGTGTGTCTGTTTGCGTGGATTTATTCGATTTCCATTTGTGTTTTACTTTGAATGCACACACACACACACACACACACACACACACACACACACACACACACACACACACACACACACACACACACACACACACACACACACACACACACACACACACACACACTACATAGCTGCATATTTTCACATCAAAATTATTAAGAATTCTAGTTTTTATTCTCTGGATTTTTACACATTACATATTTTTCATTTCATTTGGTCGCTTTTCTTTTGCTTTTTTATGTTGGAAGTTTAATATTGAGAGAGAGAGAGAGAGAGAGAGAGAGAGAGAGAGAGAGAGAGAGAGAGAGAGAGAGAGAGAGAGAGAGAGAGAGAGAGAGAGAGAGAGAGAGACGGAAAAGTGCAAGAAATGAGGGAATGTTAATGCCGCTGGATTTTTTGTGAAGTCTTTACGTGAGAAACTGAGACCGACAAAGGAATGAAGGAATAAATGAACGCTTCAGATACCACGAAAAAAAAAAAAAAACAGGAACACACACACACACACACACACACACACACACACACACACACACACACACCTCACCAAAAATAAACACAACAAAACCTGAGACGGAAATATGAGAAAAACAAAGCCACGTGACACTCCCTCTCCCTCTCTCACTCCGGGAGAGGGAGAGGGATGGTTGGGGGAGATGGAAGGAAGGTAATGGCGCGCGACAGACCCTTGACCTCCCCCCCTGGACGTCACCCCTCCACAATGGCACTAATCACCCCCCGCCCCTCCCTCAGGCTTCTATAGGTGTCGGGACCCGTGATACCAGCCAATCAGCGTGCAGATATCCCTCTAAACAGCCAATAGGAGACGCTGTTGTAATGCGTAAGAGTCTTGTTTATGGAGGTTTTTATCGTGGTTGTATCGGACATCGTTAGCGTCTGGTACGGGAGATTTCCATGTTATTACGTATTGTGCGATGGATAGGTGGGTGGGTTGATCGCTAACGTGTGTTCTCTCTCTCTCTCTCTCTCTCTCTCTCTCTCTCTCTCTCTCTCTCTCTCTCTCTCTCTCTCTCTCTCTCTCTCTCTCTCTCTCTCTCTCTCTCACCCTTCGCCCACCCACCAAGCCACCTTTCTCCTTTCTCTCCCTCGTGTCCTTCTCCCTCGTCACCTCCCTTTTCTCTCCCTTCCGTTCCTCCCTCCCTGCCTCCCTCCCCACACCTCTCCTGTCCCTTCCTTCCTGTCCAATACTCCCCCTTCATCCATTCATCCTCCTTTATCAACACTATGCACCTCTTATCTCCTTCCCCATTCCCTTTCGCCTCCTCTCCCTTCCTCCTCCTCTTCCTCCCGTTCCATCTCGATGCTCTCCTTCCTTCCTCCACGTTTAAGATACGGAAGAATCTCGAAATATTTCAAAGGGAATTTGCATATGTTCACGTAGATTGATATCGCTGTGGCTCGCGGGCGTTAAAGTCTCTGCATGAGTATGATAATGCGTTAAAAATCATAAGGTACGGACGGAGAAAATGTCCAAGCAGTGATAGTGATGAGTTTGTACCATATTCTGAAACACTGCGCCGCGTCTCTACTACTTTCCAAAGGCTCTTGTTGAAGCTACGTGGGTTTTTAATGGTGTTTTTTTTACATGGTTCTAATGGCAGATTAACACGATTTCTACATTACTAACAGGAGAAACAGTCGTGTGAACCTGGCGTATCATCTCTTTAGTCTTTAAAATTAGTCTTGGTGAAAGAGTAAAAGCGTTTCTGAATACGGAGTTTCTTAATGGGAAAATGTTAGCGAGAATGCCTTGCGCAGTGCCGTTCTTCAGCTGTCTAGTGGGCCGCCAGTCTCCTCTCCCAATCCCCTTATTCATGTCTCATCCGCACGTCTCCCCTCGTGTGTTGGATTCATTCTGCTATTTACATTTTAATTTGCTGCCCGAATAAATCCTTCTCGCCTCGATCGTACCCTCGTAGCAGTACAGCGGCGGGTCGAGTTATCGCGCACACGTTGTAAATACTCCCGCCACATGGTGTTTCGTATGCAAATGAGATCCTCCGCCAAAAAAACTAGTTCCCCTCGTGCACTATTTTTGTCCGTGATCGCAGGCGGCTCCGAGACGGTTCAAAATATTAGTTTAAGACGCTATGTATTTTTGGGAGGGTTTGACTCATCATCCTGACCCCACCTGTGGATTATTAATACCTGGCGGGCCTTATTGGGGGAAAAGGTGCGGGCAGGTTAAGTTTGCATGGTCATTTCTTAAATCCTCGTTGCCATTCGGAGATTTCTGCGAAACTTGCGGTTATCGATCTTCGTTTTCCAGAACCACATTTCATTGAGGAGAGAGAGAGAGAGAGAGAGAGAGAGAGAGAGAGAGAGAGAGAGAGAGAGAGAGAGAGAGAGAGAGAGAGAGAGAGTACACCACCTGCAATGTAAGATTTAATTGTAATTTGGTTCATCGTAGAAAATCTTGATGCCGGGGTTTATTTTTCTGTTCCCACCTGAGAAATAAAGCTTGATCCGTGGACTGGTTTGCCGCAGCACGGATCCTGTGTGTGTGTGTGTGTGTGTGTGTGTGTGTGTGTGTGTGTGTGTGTGTGTGTGTGTGTGTGTGTGTGTGTGTGTGTGTGTGTGTGTGTGAGATGGACTCAGCGCTCTGGTGAAAGATTCCTAAATGAGTGTGTTGTACAGCCACTCACCGAATCCCCTTTTGAGGCACGAGACCATTCTAAGCTTCATAAGTCTTGGAAGCCTCAACGCCAGACTGACATGAAAATAAGCTAACTGAAAGCTTCATGACCTGACCTACTGAGGCGCTGACTGACTGGTTATATTTACTTGGATTTACTAACAGACAAGCCCGTTGATCAACTGACTAACTGCGGAGTTGACAAGACGCTGGACTGAGTAACTGACAGCCCGGATAACTAACCCGCTGGCTGGCTGGGCGGGGGTGACTGACGCCTAGTGAGGTTGATTCATAATTAATGTGGCCGCTGTTGTTAACGAGACGTGGCAGGGCGCGCCGAGCATGCCACGGCGCTGCGTCCTGCGGCGGCCTCTCCTCCTCCAGTTAACAACAGACTCAGACGCAGTGACACTTGGAGGAAGTCACAGGGAGAATGGGCACCTGTTCGGCCTCTCAAGTAAACAAAGCCACCCTGAACAACGCCCATAGAACACACCAGCCAGGCGCGGCGCAAACCAAACAAACAAACAGGCTGGCAGGACCCGGCCCGCCGCACCGCCACGCACCACCACCCCACCACCATACATCACCACTGCACCGCTATGCACCACCACCAAGCCACCACGCACCACCACTGGACCATCATGCCGCCACGCACCGCCGCCGCGCCGCCACGCACCGGGAAAGATGGTGCAGTTATTCTTTTTTTCATGGTCGTGAACTAATTGTTCATAAAATCACGTTTGACTTACGAGACAAGCTCACGCGAGTCAGATGTGGGCGCGGGTCGGCGAGAGCAGGTGTGGGAGAGTGCGGTAGGTGTGGGAGATTCATATGCAGCGCCCGACACTATAGTAATCTTGAGCGTGCTGCTAATAAAATAAATTAATAATGTTGCATTATATTTACATTGGTAAGCTGATCAGATTGAACTAACGAGATGATGGCCTCCCGCGATACCACTGACTAGCGCCCGCTCTGCTTGCTTGTAAATAACACTCCTCATTACTAATTATTGTATAGTTATCCATCTTGTTTCTAAAAATGTTCTTTGGTAGTTTTGTAATGAGAACAACTCAGAGTGCACCAAAATGTTTTTTTTTTTTTTTCTAATTTTCTGACAAATATTATATGAAATTTCAAAAATGAATCAGCGACGCAATTAGAAAAAAGAAATCGCCTTTTTCCCCGCAAGTCCCTGAGGTGTTGCTGTGACCCGCTGCAAAAAGTATCGCGGAGCTGCCTGGCCATATAAGGAATACATATTATGTGATGCCCTTTACTGGCGGCGTGGTGAGTGGCAACAGCACAGACGAGCTGCGAAATTAGGAGAGAAAAATTATTAGTTGCGCAGGTGAGGGCACGTTCCCGTAAATTTCCTCGTCAAAATTACCACCTTATTGAGGAAGAGGAAGAGGAGGAGGAAGAGGACGCCCCGAAGCCCCGAGGCGGTGGGTGTGGAAGATAAATAACTCATGATAACATTGAGCCAAAGACGTCAAGGAGGGGAACCTATAAACAGTTTACTTCGAAGTCAAACCTGTCTGGAGTGGGAGGCTGCGACGTCTCAGGCAAAGGAATGTAGTACCAAGGCCTGTCGTGCGCGCCCTCACATGAATCCCACCCGACTCCGCACCCCGAGCCGCGCGACGCTGTCTAGCTTCCCCTCTGCGTGTCGTCGTCTTACAGCATTGCTCGCGTTGAATTTGGCAAGTATCAGAGTCGTCTATCTGGGGAATGTGACTTAGGAGCGCCGCCGCTGGGCCTAACAGGGTGTAGTTGCCTCTCGTGCCCTTAGTTTGCCCGCTGCGTGTCTAGGGCCTCCCACGTGGGCCGTCCCCTCCTGCTGCTCTCGCCCAGCACTCCGCCACACTCCCCAGCATTGCTAAGCAGGTGAAGGCAGTGTGAAGGTGCTGGTGGCGGCCCACACGGGAGCCTTAAGCTGACCGCACCTTCTCGTTTTAATCCCCACAGCTTGTAAACTTGCAGCAATTACACACAGCCAGCCGCGCGCACACACACACACACACACACACACACACACACACACACACACACACACACACACACACACACACACACACACACACACACACGTTCTAAAGGAAGATAGTCGAAAAAAAAAAAAACGTTTTACTGCCGCCCCAAGAAAGAAGAGGTGTCGTAAACGAAATATATATACGGAAAGGCTATTCATTAATACCTCGACGGAAGGAAAATGTAAAGGCGGCTTCGCGTCGAGAGGGAGGCGGCTGTCGGGG
Organism: Scylla paramamosain; assembly: GCF_035594125.1. Classification (NCBI taxonomy): domain Eukaryota; kingdom Metazoa; phylum Arthropoda; class Malacostraca; order Decapoda; family Portunidae; genus Scylla; species Scylla paramamosain. The sequence goes on from NC_087178.1 coordinate 17,145,363, forward strand.
ATCAACGTGTGTGTCAGGGAGTAGCGGCGACTTCACTCCTCCTCCCTTGCTCTTCCTACCCCCAGTGAGGCTCTCTATGTGTCTCCCACGCGAGCAGCGAAGCCTAGGAGGGCGCGTCCGGGTCGGGGAGTTGTTTTTGCCGCGAGTGAGTTGGGTGGCCGCCCACTGACGGTGACTTAGTTATGATCATGCGCGATTTTGTTGTGTGGCGGCGCCCCGCAGGTGTGTTGGCCCGGTATGGGTTATTGCATTGTGTGTTGTGCACCTCGTATGTTTCTCGATAAGCGGGTGATTTGCGGCGTGTATAAAGGTAAATATTTCAACTAGCGCTCCGATAATTGTATTTAGCATGGTGTGTTTTCTGTATCAGCAAGTACGTAACGTTTAGTATCTATTGTTCAGAGAGAGAGAGAGAGAGAGAGAGAGAGAGAGAGAGAGAGGCTTGTCTCATTCACTTGTCTCCTTCATTCACAAAGTTGATCTGACCGCGCTGTACAAGTATGCTAAGCAGTGCCGCGCCACGCCCCGCACGCCCACGCGAGGCCCTGACCAAGCGACAGGAAGGGCGGGAGTAAACTGAGCACGAGAAGAATTTGAGAGATGGACGTAACATGATCGACTTTGTTCGTTTGAGGCGATGGTGTGGGCGCCGGGTGGGAGGGAGGAAGAGCGGCGAGGCAGGTGTGCTGACAGGTAAACAGTGAGAGTGGAGAGGCAAGGAGTGGCCGGAAAGGATGGACAAATATATGAATGTGTACAAGGTGATCGTGACAGGTGGATGTACGAGTTGTCCCAAAAATGTATTGATGGACGAATATATGAATGGGACAAAATGGACGGAGTGATGGAGGGTTGAGTAAAATAGAGAAAAATATAAGCAAACTTTCAGAAACAGGAACATTTACATAAAGAAATGCCATCGTACTGTCTGTCGCGGGATATTATTGAAATAAATGACGTAGTAACGAAATCGTATTAGAGAACAAAGGGGCGGGATACCATACAAAATAATATTGGATTATCCTTTTCCGTCCTTTTTTTTTTCCTTCTTCCCTCTTTCCTTTTCGCCATTCTCTTTCCTTTATTTCCCCCTTCCTTCATTCATTCATTCCTCTATAATTCCCTCATCCCCTCCATCTCCCTTCCTATCTCATTCCCCTCCTCATCCAGTGGCTAAGTACTTTCCTTATCTCACTCCCTTTTCTTCAACTCCTTTATACCTTTCCTCCTTCCTTGCACGATTACATTTTCCTAACTCCTTCATCCCTTGCCATTCTTTTTTTAACTTCTCACTAATATCCCTTCCATTTTCCTTTTCCTCATACGTCAAACACTCCCTAACCAATCTTCTCTTTCTTGCAGGCAACTTCACGACAACAAGCTGCACACGATCGAGCAGGGAGCGTTCCAGGACCTGCACAAACTGGAGAGACTGTGAGTACCGCCTGCTGCTGTGTTGACGCTTCGGGGAGAAAGGGAGGAGTGGGGAAGGCTGCGATAAGTGACGGACAGAGGGTGGAGGGATGCTTGGGCTGACTGATGGAAGGGAAGGAGTAAATGGCACGGTTAATGGTGAGCTGGAGGAGATAGAAGATACCAGAGGGACAAGAGAGGGATGGAGACGGTGACGGTGAGAATGTACGAGTAAATGGGAAGGGTAATGGAATTTAGGAGGAGGGAATAATGCTGTTTGGCCGGGTGAAGAAATACAATAAAGTACATGGAGGGTGTTGCGATGTCGCCCGAACACTAAATGGACTGGAATGTTCCCTGGTAGCCTTAATGCGATTTTTTTTATTTTTTTTATTTGTGTGTGTGTTGAAGAATTTGTTTTGTTACTCTGTTTACTCGTAGATTAAGTTTTGTTAGTCTGTTTACACGCATGTTTAATTTTGTCACTCTTTTTATATGTATATTTAGTTTTGTTACTTTGTTTACTCGTATATTTTGTCTTGTTACTCAGTTAACGCGTAGATTTAATTTTGTCACCGGTTACACGTATTTTTATTTTTGTCACTCTGTTTACACTTTCCCCCCAGCGAGTCCTTGCACACTTTACTATTACTGTCGCTTCCTTCAGACGGGAAGCAGTGGCCAGGGTCGTCAGGGTCGCGACTCCTATATGTTGAGTCTTCTACGTTGACTTTTTTGTGGGGATTGGACAAGAGAGGGCCAAAGGTAGACTGTTCTAAGACTGGGAGCTGGATAATAGAGGCCCCAGGTGGGTGTTTGGTGCGCTGGAAACAAAGGCCCACAGACTTTTCTATCGTTGGGGGCTGGATGGCAGAGGCTCAGAGGTAGAGTTCATTGATGGAGACTGGACAGCAGAGGCCTGAGGGAGTCTGCTAATGGAACTGGTTGTTTTATGAGAGAGACAGCAAAAATTAAATGAAATAAATATATAGAAATGAACTCATAAATATATGTAAGTAATTCAGTATAAAATTAATAGATAGATTGAAATAGAAAAAATATATACATATGTGAAACACAGGATATCTCAACCCATTCCACTTCCCTCAATGAATTTGTAAAGATTGGGGGTGAGGATGCAAAGAAACTGAAGAGAATGTAATCATGAAAATGTTTTAAAGGGAACTAGTTGAAGAAAAACTAGAGGGAAAAAAAAAGAACTCTCAATCAACTCACCTTCCCTCGCTGTCCTGTAAAGATCGAAGACAGAGAAATTGAAGATAAGGTTAATTTCCATATGTTAATCAGTCTTGCGCTCCTCCTCACGTCACATTAGTTAACTTTTTACCGTCCCTTCAGACTTGATCTATTTGACCCTCGCCTTGTGTGGGACCATATTCTGAAACACATCTGGCTGCATCTCCACTACTTTCAAGCTCTAGATGAAGATACACTGGTTTTTAAGGATATTTTTGTTGTTTTGGTGACATTAATAAGATTTCTACATTATCAAGAGGAAAAACGCACTTGAAAACTCTGCAAATCATGTATGTAGCCTTTGAAAATAGCCGTGGTGAGAGAGCAAAGCGTTTTTTAATACTGGCCGTGGTGCAATGGACGTCAGTGTGTTGCCACGCCTTCACTCACTTCCACTCTGCACTCCATCAACCTCAAACTGACGCGTCCCTTATCTGAAGTGCACCTTTACCTATTCCCCCATTTACGCTTATCTCCTTGTATCTTTCTATTACTTACCTCGCTTCACGGGTTCAGATTCCTTGGATTGCACGCTTTAAGGGATCCAGGGATGAGTAAAGGGCTCGAGGCGTGTGGAGGTGGTCAGGAAGGGAGCGTGAGGAGGGCGGGGCGGCAAGGGACGTTCAGGGTGATGTTCAGGAAGGCGATTCAAGTCTTTCCTCTTCATTTACTTCCCTGAGGTCTGGTTTCTCGTCAGGTACACCTCAGGGCCTCCAGGTCACCCCGAAAGGGAGAGAGCGTTATCAAGAGAAGGTCCCTGTGCTCCTTACTTGGCCATGGGAGACGAAAAGACCTCTCCGCCCCCTCATCTCACTCTCTCTCCCTCTTCTCTACCCACAGGAAGACAAATGCATCGTCTTCATATAATTAACAAGCATATTCTTTTACGTTCAGTCTCTCCATTTTGTTACGTCAGTTTTATTCAATGTGCATAGAGCAATGAGGCTTGTGAGGGATGAGGCGAGATGCTGATTAGAAGATACGGAGATGAAGATGCACATTGCAGGTACACGCATAGATAATTGTCAGGTGCAGGTAGCGGGGTTTATTATATACCGGATCTGTGCGTGTTGTGTTGGTCCGGGGATTAGATTCAGATTAACCGATACGGAAATTGAGATACGCGTGGTACATACGAGGATAATTTTCAGATAGTTTACAGGTAGCTGGTCTCTACTGCATGCTGGGACTGAGGTGGTGGTGGTGGTGGTGGTGGTAGTGCTGGAGGGACGAAGCAATCCTCCCATCCTCCCAGCTTTCCAAGAAGTGCCAAGGACCGCTGTGTGTCTGGAATTACAAGATGTCTGGGGGGAAATGCATTACGCAGCGTACGGAGAAAAATACATTGGCATCATACCGAGAAAAATACATAATACAGCATACAAAATATATATATTACACAGCATATAGAAAAATATACTAGGTAGCTCAAGGAGAAATACTCTATACATACTGAGAAGAAAATACATCAGGTAGTATACAGAAAATATGATACATTAATCACCTCACACCTGTCAACGTAATGTCTGGAATAACTGTACAAAAAAAAAGTAATTATTTGTATTTCTTTATAACTAAATAGATTACACGATTACATCAACATTTTTTTCTAGATTACCAATAAAAATTCTCGTAAAAAAAAAAAAAAATGGGAAATTCATCTTCATTTCCCGCCATCTTTGTTTTCTCACGCCCATCGTAACTTTTATTCCCTTGTC
>NC_087178.1:17154750-17184750 GCF_035594125.1 Scylla paramamosain
TCAGCTGCGTGACAGAATTGTCGTTGGGACACGAGACGAAGTGGCTCTGAAACGCATGCTGGAAAACAAGAAACTCACCCTTGAAAACGCCATAGATATTTGCAGAGCATCAGAGAGCGCTAACCAGTGTAGTGCAGTACTAAGGGGCGGCTCTCACTCTTCGAGCCATGGTGTGAACGCTGTCTCGAACTACAGGAAGGGCAGTTTCGGGGGCTCAAGCCCCACGGGCTGTTATCGTTGTGGCAAAGATTGTCGCAGTGACAAAAGGGGATGCCAGGCAATAGATAAAGTGTGTCGTAACTGCGGGAAAAGAGGGCATTTTGCGAGTGTATGTCAGCAGACAGTGAGGAAACGACGAGGAGCTTCGAGGAGTTCCTCAACTGTCTCTCCTCATCGCGGTGCAGGCCCGAGGCGGGGAGCCAGTGCCAGTGTATACCAGCTCTTATCAGGCGTATACACAAAGACGGTGACGGCACGACCTGCGCCCCAGGTGCTCATTACCGCCACACATCCCGCTGGAAGAGACAAGATTACGTGGACTCCTGACTCTGGGGCCGAAACGACCGTTATTGGCCTCGACACGGCAACACTCCTTGGAATCCCGCCCTCCAGCTTGGCGCCCGCTGATGGTGATGGACTTTATGCTGCCGGTAATCACCCCCTCACCTGTGTAGGAACTTTCTCGTCGCACTTGCAACTGGGCGACAGGGAAGCTGAGACTGTTGTGAGCGTGGTGAAGGAGGTGAAGGGGGCGCTGCTTAGCTGGTACGATTCCATCGCTCTCGGAATCCTCCCGAAGATTTTCCGGCTCAAATCCGACCGCTACGCAGGGAAGAACAGCACACCGGCAACAGCTCCATCAAGTACCCGACCGCCTCGCAGCCACCTCTATCTACGCCCACAGAAGTGATCAGCTGGCCTCATTCCTACGACCCAACGCCACAGCAGCGTGCGGGGCACGCTGCTGCTGTGATCAAGGCCTTTCCCAGCGTCTTCGAAGCAAAGGAAGGTTTACGTGCAATGGCTGGTGGATCCATGGCCATCGAGTTGACAGACGACGCTCGACCCTTCGACTGTGTGCCCGACGCCCTCTCACGTGCTCCAGTACAGGACCCAGTGGAGGAAGAGGATGCTGCTACTTCTGGTGACCTCGACCCTCTCCACTCAGCGGTCATCTCAGCGTTATCTGCCACCAATGAGGACGGCGTCCGCTTAGCACCACTCCAGGATCAGACTGTGGAAATGGTACGTGCCGCAGCAGCAAGAGACGGGGAGTACTGCTTGCTCAAGAACGTCATCATCGAGGGCTTCCCTGATCATTGCCACGACCTCGATCACCGCTTGCGTACGTACTGGCCGGTGCGCAGTCTGCTGGCCGTAGACGACGACCTGGTGGTTTACGGGCCGAGGCTTCTTATTCCTCACAGCCTCCGCCGAGAAACACTAGAGCGACTCCATGACAGTCATCAGGGGATGGAGCGCACCAAGCGACGGGCCCGACAAACGGTGTACTGGCCTGGTATGGACAGAGACGTTGAGAACGTCGTTTCTGGATGCTCACTATGCCGTCCACTCCTACCAAGCCAAGCCAACGAACCTCTCTGGCAGGACACGGACACACCCAGCAGGGTGTTTGAGTCAGTTTCTGCAGACTACTTCCACGCAGCAGGCCGTACATACCTCGTGTATGTAGATCGCTTGTCTGGGTGGCCTCACGTGTCTGCATGCTCACGTCCAGCATCGGCTGATCAGCTCGTTCGTGTCCTTCGGGGTGTGTTCGCCGACACGGGCGTGCCTGTTCTCCTGAGGACTGACGGTGGACCGCAGTTCACTTCTTCATCGGTACGGCGCTTCCTGGCTCGATGGGGGGTGGAGCATCGTGTATCTTCACCTCATTATCCACGCTCCAATGGTCACGCCGAGGCAGCGGTCAAGTCCGTGAAGAAGCTGATCCTCACGACCACACAGCAGGGACACCTGGACGAGGATGCGTTCGCTCGCGGGTTGCTGGAACTGCGCAACACTCCGAGGGCGGAAGGGCGATCACCAGCACAAGTCCTCTTCGGTCATCCTATGAGGTCCTGTGTCCCGGCTCATCATCGCTCATACGCTCAGCAGTGGCAGCGCGCTGCTGATGAGTGCGACGCCAAGGCAGAGCGACTGAGGAAGAAAGCGAAACTTCGCCACGACGCGTCCGCCCGTACTCTTCCTCTCCTGCACCTCGGTGGCCACGTCGACGTTCAAGATCACACGACAGGCCTCTGGGATCGCCTGGGTGTCATCGTGGCTGTTGGGCGAAGGAGAGACTACCTCATCAAGATGGGCAGCGGTCGCGTGATGTGGCGTAATAGAAGACACCTACGCCCACACAGACCTCTTGCTCCCCTTCCTGTCGAGCAGCACACCGCTCATGGCGGTGCAGCGCTTCAGCATCAGGGTCACGAGGAACACCACCATCCCGGCAGCCCGGAGCATCAGGGTAACGGGGTACACCGTGGCCGAGAGCAACCAGAGCGTCGAAGCAGCCGACAGCGTAGGGAGCCGAGACGACTGCAGGTGCGGTGGCACCGTAGCACCTACGATTAGTCGTACGTGTTCATTGTACGCTGTGTTTGTTTTGTGTATATGTACCGTGTTTTCTGTACTTCAATCATTGTAACTTTGTTTCATGTGTTACGGTAGCCATAACAAAGATAAGGAATCTTCCTTATGTCTCGGGGGAGGTGTGTGGTTGTTAGCTAGTTGTGTGAACGAGTGAATGAGCGAGACTTGTGTGAGGCATGAATACGTGTATGAGTGAACGAGCTAGGCTTCAGTCATAAGTGTTAAGTTGAAGTGCGCGGCCTGGCGCCGGGAGATCACCTACCTCCAGCCTTCTGTTCACACCTTCTGTGAATAAACACCTGCACTGTTACCTGCGTTTCCTGTGCCCCTGCTGGTCAAGAGTCGAACAACTACTGTGTGTGTGTGTGTGTGTGTGTGTGTTTGCTTACCAGTATTTGTTTAGTGACAATACACAAGGCCTGAGTTGCACCTGTGTGGTCCTGTCTTCGTATTTGTTCGCTTTCGTTCCGTATGTGTGTGTGTGTGTGTGTGTGTGTGTGTGTGTGTGTGTGTGAGAGAGAGAGAGAGAGAGAGAGAGAGAGAGAGAGAGAGAGAGAGAGAGAAAGGCATACCCTGGAGTAGACATGGCCGCCGCTCCCTCTCTCCCCTTCTAATAATTACTAATAAAGCCTCGGGGTCTAATTTACGGCCGTCGTCGATGAGTGTGACCAAGTCGTGACAACGCGGCGGGCCTCCCAAGATGCCCCGTGACCCCGGCCCACGTACGGCCCTCCCAGCGGCCGTGCAGGGAGGGAGCCGCGCCCCCCGGGGTCTGCTTTAACCCAACGGCCTGGGCGCTTTCTACACGAGGGATAAATGCCTCGTAAGTCTGAGGATAAAGGGGAGGTGTAGCAGTGAGGAGGAGGAGGAGGAGGAGGAGGAGAGTAAAGATTAACTGATGGAAACGAAGGAGCATGAGTCTAAGAAATACGTGAGGGAAAGTGATGTTATTTTTTGTTTGAAAGTGATGAATGTTGTTGTTGTTGTTGTTGTTGTTGTTGTTGTTTTAAAGTGGTGCGTATTTTATTTTTTTTTAAGTGATGCGAGTTATTATTTTCTTTTAAGTGGTGCGTGTCATGTGTTTATTTTAAATTTATGCGTGTTTGTTTATTTATTGGTTTATTTATTCCTTTATTTACTTTAAAGGGATGTGTGCTATTTTTTTTCTTAAGTGATGCGTGTTTTGTTGTATTTGAGTGATGCGTGTTATTTATTTATTTATTTATTTATTTATTTATTTATTTATTTATTTATTTATGTATTTATTTATTTATTTATTTTATTTATTATTGTTTTGCTAGAAAATTATGCGTTTTTTATTTATTTATTTATTTTATTTATCTATTTATTTTTTTTATTATTTTTTATTTATTTATTTATTTATTTATTTATTTATTTTTATTTATTTTTTTTTTTTTTTTGCGGCGTGACTATAAACGAGGTTGTCTTGAATGAACAAAAGGACGATGAAAGAATTTGACTCGTACACTTAATGGGCCGTGCCTCCGAGGTCTTGTATTTGATGGTAAACTTTTCCTCAGCCTTTTCCTGCATGCCAATCTGTCTTCGTATAGCCTGCAGCGAGCGTATCAGCAGTTTGGTGAGCGCGTCACATCCCAGAATGTCCAAGGTTATGCCTGCGGAATGCCTTGTGTGGAAAAACGTTTTCTTTATTATTTTTTGCACGTTTTTTTTTTTTTTTTATTAGCCACCAGCGATCTTATTAGCGGTTTTAATTTTGCTTGGTGTGTCCCAGAATTCCTAATGCAGTCGCTCTTCCTCGTACCAGCGAAGGAGATGCGTGAGGGAAGGCTTGCTACCCACTCCTCGTCGAAGTCACCAAGCCAAGTAAATAATAATAATGGAGCAATCTGCAGCCCATAAGGTTTTCCAAGGGCTTGTGTGGATATTGTCATCACTTAATACAGCAGTCATTGGTATCTCGTTATATTGATCGAGCTGTTTTGTAGTTTGGCTACGATGAGACTCGATTTTGGCTAACTTTTCAACTTTTCCTTCCCGTTCTCTTCCCCGTGTTACTTTATGTCATGTAATTTAGATTAGGTTAGGTTAAGTTAGACTGAGTTTGCAGGTTAGGTTAGGCTGGGTTAGGTTGTCGGGTTACACCGTGCCGCGTTTCCGATTTTCCTTTCCGTTCATTCTCTTTGTCCAAGCTTATCCTCCATTCACCTACATTCGTCCTTTCATCCATTCTTTCCTGTGTCAAAGCTCTTTTCGAAACGGTCTGGGCTTTTGTGCGGGGTTCCGACGCGCGTGCTCTGAGGTGACTGAGCGGGGATCTGTCTGCGTGGAAGCCTTGACGAATGCAGGACTCCCCGTCAGTACCTTATGCAGAGGAGAACCCCGGGCCGCTTACGATGACTTACCGACCCATCACTGTCACATCTAAGGCATCCGAAATCCTCCTCCCGCGTCACTAACCCACAGGACCCAGCTGGCGTAATCTCCCGAAGAGAGGTCCCAAGCATGTTCTGTTTGTCCCTCCGTGGGGCGCTTGGCTGAGGAAGGGAGGGGCCGGTTAGGGGTGGGGTAGGGTTGGAAGGTGCTGGGAGGGGCTAGGAAGGGGCTGGAGAGGGAATGTGGCTGGTTTATGAGTATGGTGAGTTAATGGGTATGGGGCAGGAGGGAAGATGGGTTGTTGGGGGAAGATAAAAATGTGCAACTAGTGGTGGGGGGTGCCTGGGAGGGGAGATAATGGAAGAGAAAGGCGTGAGGTGAGGGGAGGGAGAGGGCGAGGCAGTGAGGGTGGTGGTAGTGGTGGTGGTGGTTAATGATGTGAGTGGCCGGCGGATGACTTACTGGTGTTCCTTGACTGATGGGTAACTCAGAGGGTGTTCCTTGTGTTCCGTGTGTTCCTTGCGTTTCTTCTTTTTTTTTTCTTTTTTTTTTTGCTGCATTTTCTTGGTGTTCCCCCTCAAGGAGCTTCCCGCCTCGCTACCTTCCTCCCCGCGCCACAGAAGACCACCCACCACTAACACGTTCCCTAATCACTTGAAGCCTCACTCTTCTATATATATTTTTCTGTCTTCCCCCTCAACACCATCCGTCTTTCCTTTCCAAAACCTGCCTATGAATCTTTCCCTATCTTCAGCTATCACTTCGTTATTTCTTATCTGCCCCCTTGCTGTTTATCTCACTGCTGTATTCCTCTTGCAGCAACAGCCCTATGAAGTCTTCGCCTCATCTTAAAACATCAAAATCTTTTAGTATTTCTTAAGCCTCCTTTTTCTATACCCTTTCTTGTGCTCTTAGTCAATAATTTCCATAGATTTCTCCTCTTCTTTCCACCCGAAGAGGAAAGGACAGGAGACCAAATGAGGCAGTGGCCGAGCCTATTTTTAAGGGGATTGGAGTGGGCCAGGTGGGCTCTGAATAGCTAATTAGCCGGGTACCTGGACGGACAAGTAATGGAGGGGGCCAGGTGGAGAGAGGAGAGCGGCTGAGAGGACGAGAGAGAGAGAGAGAGAGAGAGAGAGAGAGAGAGAGAGAGAGAGAGAGAGAGAGAGAGGTGCGTCTGTTTGTTCCTGGCTCTCAAATATTCTAAGTAGCCTGTGAGAGAAGGTTCCGATAAGACTGGTTGATGTCTCTGTCTTCTCCGTCCCTGGGCCTTCTGTTAGTGGGTCTGTTGGTATTGACATGTGTGCTATTTGTGTTGTTGTTCTTGTTGTTTTTTTGTTGTTGTTTCTTTTTGCTTTTGTGTTTGTGTTTACGATTGTTTAGTTTTTTGTGCTGTAGTATGTAGGTAACTATAATGTTCTTTTCTTCTTTTCTCTCTTTTCTCCCATTCACGAATACGAAAACCATCACCAAGAGAGAGAGAGAGAGAGAGAGAGAGAGAGAGAGAGAGAGAGAGAGAGAGAGAGAGAGAGTAGACAGACATATGATAGAGGATTCAGCCAAAGGATCCCAAACTCTCAAATTCTGTCCCCAGGATCGAGTTCGCAGCCCCAGGAGTCATTCACCAAAGGATTAGGGACAGGTCACCCGGGGAATGCCTGGATCAGATTGTATTAGGTCAGCGTTAAGCCAGATTGATTCAGAAATGTTTCCTGGCGTCGCTTCGTCTCAGTCAGGAAGAAATATGACTGGGTCCGAATATGAAGCAAGATGAATTGGTATTGAAGTTTTGGAAGCGTGTTTTTCTTTAACTTATTCCTCCTTTTTATTATTCTTTTCTTTTTATGGATTTTAAATGTGGCAGTACAGGAGATTATCATACGTTTTCTTTTTTTTTTCATCTTCTACTTAAGTTGTTTTGGATTTTGTAATAAAGTATGTTGACTATATTTTATGGTGTGTGTGTGTGTGTGTGTGTGTGTGTGTGTGTGTGTGTGTGTGTGTGTGTGTGTGTGTGTGTGTGTGTGTGTGTGTGTTTCTCACCTTTCTCACCAGGTAGGGCCGTATCCCTGTCAGCGGTGATGCCTCAGGAAGTCTCTCCACCAGGCCCGATCTGCATACAGTTGCCCTCTCTCCACCTCCTCCACGGTTCTTCCTCTTGACTCTATTGCTTCCCTCACACCATCCCTCCACCTTTTCCTGGGTCTTCCTGCTGGTCGTTTAGCTTGAGGCTGCCATCTGTAGTATTTGGCTGGGTATTGTTCATTGTTCGTTCTCATGACGTGGCCAAACCATCTTAATTGGCTTCTTTCTACAAACTCAAATATGTTCTGTATTTCCAACTCTCTTCTGATTACTTCATTTCGTATTCTATCACATTTTGTTTCATTTTTTATTAATCTTAACACTCTCATTTCTGCTGCTTGTATTTTGCTCTTCAACTTCTCTGTCAATGTCCAAGTTTCAGATCCATAGGTTAACACTGGTCTTAATATGGTTTGGTAAATTGTAGTTTTTACCTTCTTTGGTATTACCTTCTCTTTCATCAGTGGATAAAGTATTCTCAAGTTATTTTTGTACTTTTGTATCCTATTTGTAATTTCTTTTTTCCATTTGGCACTTTTCATCTACCTTCACTCCCTGATATTTAAATTCTTCCACTAGTTTTAGCATTTCACCATCTAGCCGTATTTCTTCTACCTCTTCTTTTCGTCTTGCTACCATCATTACTTCAGTTTTGCCTACATTAATTTTCATTTTTGCTGCCTTTAGCTCATTGTTCCATTCACTCAATGCGTTTTGCAGTTTATTTGGTTTGTATGCAACCAGCGCAATCTCTCTCTCTCTCTCTCTCTCCTCTCTCTCTCTCTCTCTCTCTCTCTCTCTCTCTCTCTCTCTCTCTCTCTCTCTCTCTCTCTCTCTCTCTCTCTCTCTCTCTCTTTCTCTCTCTCTCTCTCTCTCTCTCTCTCTCTCTCTCTCTCTCTCTCTCTCTCTCTCTCTCTCTCTCTCTCTCTCTCTCTCTCTCTCTCTCTCTCTCTCTCTCTCTCTCTCTCTCTCTCTCTCTCTCTCTGCATAGCCGGAGACAATTTTTCCTCGTGTTTTTTTGCGCCACACCGTACCATTTGCTTGTTCTGATGGGACAAAACGACACACCTGCAGGCGGACAGGTAGCGGCTCTGGGGACAGGTAGACAACACTTGCAGGTAATGCGGTTCGCTGCAGTCGGTATTTTTCTGCTCGGTTGCTTGCCATTACTGCGAAATAAACGTGGGCAGGTCATGTCGTGCGAGGAATTGACAATAGATAGATAGACGGGTGGCCAGGTAGAGAAGAGCTAAGACGGGCCCGCGGGAGACAAAGGAACGAGTTGGGAAGATGAAATCATAAGATGTCGAAGTGAACTGGGCCGGCAGAGGAGGAGAGCGGTGGAGATTGAGAAAGTTACATATGTGCCCTCCAGCGCTGCACAGATGATGACACTGATGATGCTTTTTTCTCTCTCTCTCTCTCTCTCTCTCTCTCTCTCTCTCTCTCTCTCTCTCTCTCTCTCTCTCTCTCTCTCTCTCTCTCTCTCTCTCTCTCTCTTATTTTCATGGATGTCTTATAGTGTGGCGTGTTTCTCTTTTTATTTCTTTTTTTTTTTTGTGTGTGTGGGAAGGAAGTTATTACGAGGTATTGAGTGGTATGCGTGTTTCTTTTATTGGATATTAAGTTAATGTTCTATATTCAGTACGTGTGTGTGTGTGTGTGTGTGTGTGTGTGTGTGTGTGTGTGTGTGTGTGTGTGTGTGTCATCAATGTCTCTCCAAGCGTTCTCTCTCTCTCTCTCTCTCTCTCTCTCTCTCTCTCTCTCTCTCTCTCTCTCTCTCTCTCTCTCTCTCTCTCTCTCTCTCTCTCTCTCTCTCTCTCTCTCTCTCTCTCTTTGTCAGGTGTCGAACCCACGCTCGCTAATCCTCTCATTCACATTACCTTTGTGCGCGCCTCTATCCTCGCCAGTGGTGTGGGGGAGCAAGAAAGAGCCAGGTTCTCCTTAACACCTGCCTCTGCTGGCGACACACGTTTGGTCGTCGCCTCTAAAGACCTCCCGCTGGCATTATTTCATCCCTTCCGAGTCCCTTTCATCATTCGTATTAACATTTCTTTGTGCTGCTTCTTTTTTTTTCTTTTTTTTTCGTCCCTTTGTTAAGCTGGGAGTAAAAATAAGAACCTAAGGATTTGTTAGATAAGTAGACGCAAGTGAAGAATTAAGAGGATTTTCCGTGTGAAACTGTAAAAATAGAGGGATTTATTTATTTCTTTTTTATATGTACGATATTTTTCCTCTTTTTTTTCTTGTCGTTATCTTTTCTCATCCTAAAGCCATTACTGATACGCTTTTACTTTTTTTTTTAACTCGCACGCTAGAAATGTTTCAGACACGAAAAGAAAAAGAAATAATGGGTTCGTTTTTTTTATATAATGCTTCTTAGTCTTTTATCTTCTCAACCTAAAGTGCTTACTGATACACTTTCTTTTTTTCTTTTTTATTTATTTTTTATTATTTTTTTTTACTCCCATACACACACAAAAAAAAATTATAGTGTTGAGGGAGTAAAGACAGTGCGTTTATAAATCCTAAAGACAACTCTAATTACCAAGTGAATATTCAGTTACTTGTACAGTCTTAAATAACCTGATATCGTATGCACAAGCTGTATTATCCATGTACATATACAGCTTACACTCTCGGCGCTCCTTTGAACACCTCTAGTAACTTTCACGCCCTTGGACTCTCTACATTAAACAACTTCACTTTATATTCAAACCGTACTCGTTGCGATTAAATGCGTACACTCCCTCCCTTCACTCCACACCGTAATCCACACTTTCACACACTACACCCCCTATGAACCTTTATCTCCTGTCTTTTCACACCCTCATCTACACCCCATGTACACTTGGCTTATACTCAGTACACGGTAATTACACCAAACAATATACCTTCTGTTCTACACCATACGCACACTCTATCTTCACTCATGTCCTTTTTACACCCCATACACCTTATCTCTACACCTAAATTACATCTAATACACGATAACTACACCTTTCTTCACGCACTATACACTCGTCTGTACAATACACCTATTCTACACCATACACACACTCTCCTCTTTTCACTCATGCCTTTTTCACACCCCTGTACACTCTGTCTCTCCCTATCTACGTCTAAACTACACTTAGTACACGATACCTACACCTCTCTTCACGCACTGTATCTATCCTGTTCTTCCACATGTAGTTTGCTCATAGTAGTAAATAAACAGATATCCTCGCTACTGACAGGTCTTCTGATATCAGTTTTTATGTAGTATTTTCATGTGTTCAGTATAAGCTCATTTGCACCTTTACCTTTGCACTCATGAAGATCACACACTCTGTACACCATCAACAATAACATTTTCCACCCTCCCGTCACCCTGCCGTCACCCTCCCACGCCCCGAGCACCCGAACTGATAACCGGTGGACCCTCGCTGTCGGAGCTAATGGGTGGAGTTCTCTGCTGGTTGATGGAGTGATTGATGACCCTCAGGCAATGGCCCAGTCCCTCTCCCCCACCCCACTCTTCTCCATTTCATCCCCTCCTCCTCCCATTTTCTCCCGTCCCGTCCTTCCTTTGGTTCCTTTTCATCCGCCTCCCATTCCCGAACATCTTTTCCCAGCTGTCCTATCTCTTCCTCTCCTCTCCGCTGTTTGCAGGACGCTGACGGCCACGCAGGATCCGAGTCCCGATATTTTACTATTTACTCTTGACCAGAAGCAACACCCGGAGGCTCTTTTGTCCTCCTCGCTTCTTCGTCTGTTTTAAAAGTTTGGGGTCTTGGGCGAGCCTCGTGTATTTAGTTTTCGATATCAGCCTTTTCTTTTCTTTCCTTTTTTTTCCTTGTTAATTTTTGAGAGATGGAATGGTCAGGATTCGCATAGGTTTTGATTCATTTTGGTTTTGCTTCATTTTGGCGAGTAAAGGAAGAACGCCTCCGTCTTGTGTTCTTTCCTTTTCTTTCTTTTTAGCTTCTTTTTCTCGCTTCGTTCCGGGAGTGTCATGTTTAAAGATCCGCCTCGACAAACGTAGTCAGTGTTGGTGTGTTTGCTGAGGGTAAACTGTGCACTGGATGTGTTGTTATCACTCACCATCGTTTTGTTGCAGGAGTCTGGACAACAACCAACTGCAGCACCTCCCGGACAACCTCTTCGCCAACTGCCCCAACCTCTACAAGCTGTGAGTACCTGTCGTTGTTGTGGCTCCCGCGAGGTGCCGACTGTCTTGTGTTGTCTTCTTGCCTCGCTGACCTTCGCTGTCTGTGTGTGTCCCTCTCCTCAGTGTTCGCTCCTCGCCGGGTACACACTACACACTTCTTTACTCCATGTTTCATTCGCTCCTTTGTCTGCGTTTGATGGAAAATTGTTTGATTCTAACCTTGTTTTTCATTGATAGGGATATAGATCACCTTATCTAAAGTGCAGATTGATTTACTTCATGTCTTACTTTTTTTGGTGTGTGTTTGACGGAAAATTGTTTGTTTAACATTTATTCCTTTCGCTGCACGTAAAGATCGTCTTGTCGACAAGTCCTCAGTAGCGAACGACTTCAAGCACAAAAATAATGTTCGTGCTCAGTAACTGTTTACAATTGTGACTCATCCCTAAGCAGCCTTGTAATGCTATAATGCCCCTAACCTTTCGGGAGCCGCCACACTAACGCGACTGTGCAGTTTGTTGTGGCGGAGAACCTGTTTGATGAGGCAGCACCGCCAGGCCTCACAGTGGTGCCTCACAGGCCCGCCGCGGGGCACTCAGCGGCTGCAGCGTGCCAAGGGGAAATGCTTCCCTCCGCCACCTTTTTAGGCATTAGTTATAGTGTGCTCACGTCATGCTCATAATTTCAAGCTTCGCGTGTTTTTCTCATACGGAAAGGAATTTCTTTTTAGAGAAGATTATAAAATTATGCTAAAATTTTTCGGTAAGATCACAGACTCGTGAAGTGACAAACTAACTTTGACATGAATATGAAAAAGCAAGTTTTTTATATTATGTTAATTGAAAACCTGCATGCTGAGCGCCGGGGCAGAGAATGTGTGAAGCAATCTGGGAAAAGTGTGTTGAAATTTTCCTTACGAGCAACAGGAAAGTTTTACGAAATATAAAGTGTTGGTGGTAAACAAAGCGACTCACAACCCGGACATTCTCAGTGTGGATCCATGAACCCTCCAGCGCCATGACTCCACTCACTGCAGGCCGTGTTATTTGAGGTTTACATTTATTAAGAGAACCATTTTAAATCTGTCAAGGATGAAGAACAGTAATAGTCGATAAATGAAAGACACCAGGCACAGCTGTCACACCAATGACGATGTTCGCTCTTAAAAACTGGAAGGACACGAGATTTTGAAGTAGTTTCTAAATACAAAACTATGAGGCAACACAAGCGCGCGCACACACACACACACACACACACACACACACACACACACACACACACACACACACACACACACACACACACACACACCCTCGTCTTCGGTAAAGTGATAAAAAAAAATACCAAACTGAAAGATAAGAATAGAGTGCATTTCTTCTTTTGTTAAATTGAATGTGACGAAAAGCATAATTATTTCGGAATCTGACATTGCTTCAACTTTAGCTCGAAAATTTGCGGAGAATCTTATCAGTAAACACTAAGTCCGGTGAAATTAAAGGCTGAGTTTAGCTTCTTACAAAATGTCCTTTGAAAATTCATCCCCTGTATTTTCTGCTGCTTGAATCACCAGAATCCCTTGATTATTATTATAGGTATTCACTTTTTACTCAACATCCCATAAAACATTTCCGAGGAGCCAGTTTTTATCATGACACCGTAAACACTTGTCCGTCCCGGCGAGGAGTGAGCGGTGGGTGTGGTGGTCGCTGTATCCCCTCGCTTCCTTCTCCTCTGCTGGGCCGGCGGGTGTGGAGGCGGGGTGCTTGAAGGCCTCACCAAGGTACAGAGACCTCGCCACCGCCTCGCATAAGCCGGGTCTCAGTGATCTAGTAGCGCTAACAAGCTCACACATACGAATACCAGCCGAGTCTTCCCGCCAGCTGCATTGAGTTGTGTGTTGAAAAAAAGGTTCATTAATCAGCGAATACTGAATTACTTGGCACCTCGAGGGCAAAACACACACACACACACACACACACACACACACTGGTTCACTGTGTACACGCGGAAGCCCCATCTGAACCTTCCACACCAGATGTATGCCCCCACTGGCACGTACATGTACACACACAAACATACACTTGCGTAAGGCGATACAAGCTGGTCGGTGCCTGACGGAGCCGCGGTTGAAGTGTCGAGGAATGAAGGGGAACGTGAGGGTAATGAGGCGGAGGAGGAAGGAGAACGGGAACAGGAACATTAGAGGGATGAAGACAGTTAGTGATTATTTGTATTACGGGAGAGAGAGAGAGAGAGAGAGAGAGAGAGAGAGAGAGAGAGAGAGAGAGAGAGAGAGAGAGAGAGAGAGAGAGATTTGTAAAGTCCAATTTTTGCTTGTGTAGTATGCCTAACGAAGAAGCCGCAGAGGCAAGAGAAAGTGCTGCGGGAGAAGACCTTTTCTGTCATCAGTTTTTTGCGGTCTGTGCCTTTTGCGAGGAAAGCAAACCGGGAAAGGGTTGTGTTGATATTGTGGGCAGCTGGACGTGTGTGTGTGTGTGTGTGTGTGTGTGTGTGTGTGTGTGTGTGTGTGTGTGTGTGTGTGTGTGTGTGTGTGTTTGCCTGTCCATGCGCCACCTACCACGCATCTGTAAGTAGCTCAGTGCACAGTGGGCGAATGACTCTGGCAGGAGGGTGAGGGAGGGTCTTTGCCGCCCAGGTGTCCAGCTCAAAGAAAGGACACCGCCTCCCCAGCACCCGGGCGGCCAGGGACGTGTGAGGGGCGATGGCAGGGACGAGACAAGGGTGAAGGGAGACGTAAGGCCAAACGCGTCACACCTGCGAGGCACGGCGCGTCTATCCTGAGCCACCCGCCGCGTACTGGGCCATACATCTTGCGGGAAATAATAAAGAAGAGCTACGCTTTTTTATAAGTCGCAATTGGTGGGCTATTCGTATGTATGCTCAGCGCTGGATACGACCTCGTGTAGCATTTTTTAGTATAACTTACGCGCAACTTCGTCTCCGTGGGGTTAAAAATTATATATATACGCCCTTTGGAGGGACTTTCCTGTTCCCTATTATCCCAGCATTTTGTCTCATGCCCAAAAGGAGAGTGTGGACACGCCCACATCCGCCCACCGCCGCCGAGACCCGAGTGTTGCCGCCAGTGATGAGTGTGCGGGCGTGGGCGGGACACACACCCTCAGGAATTATCCACCCATGTTCGGCCCTAGTCCCTCGCCCACCTATACCCACGCCCGCACCCACGCCCCTGTCTGTAGGGAGAGAAGGAGAGGAAAATTGAATGTGCAGTATTGAAACCCAGCGGAAGCAAGAGGCCGTGGCGGAGATTGGGATGTGTCGGGCAGCGTGTGGACCGAGGCGCGGTGCGGGGCTGCGGCTTCCGGACCAGGCTACCGGGCGACAGGGGAAGCTGCTGCCGCGGGAGCTTGGGAGGAGGCCACCGGCAGCAGCAGCAGCAGCAGCAGCAGCAGCTCGTCGCGTGAAAGGTGGTGTTTAGTTACTGATCGCTGCGCCAGATAGAGTCTTCGTTTGGTGTTTTTTCTGTTTCTCTTTTCCCGGAGTGGCGCGATAAATCAGAGAAAATAAAACAAAAAACGCTGCCTATGACTGAAAAATCAAGTCGGACCACAATTTCTGGTCACATTATGGCAGGTAGGCGTCTGGTTTATCTTCACATCAAATAACTACACAGTTTTCCAATTAATTTAGATTAATTGGCAGCCAAAAATACACCGTTCTCTTACACATTATGGCCCCGCCTCTGATAAAACAAAACAAGGAGACCCATGAATACTAATGAAACTAAAATAAATTAAACAAACAAGCACACGTGAATGCACATGGTAATAAGCTATAAGCCACACAGCGTAACACATAAACCCCATGAAGAACAGTCTTAACCCCGCCTACGAGTGCAACAATTGAAATACATGAACAAAACTTTAAGTCGCTGCGCAAAATTTAACCCACGGACTGAGGACTAAGGTTAGCTGGGGAGCATCGAGGCGGGTGGCGGAGCGTGGACGGCGAGAGGAAGATATGCTGTAAAGATTAGAATATGTGCCAAGTTTGGATCCGGCGCAGTGAATTTCTCTGGTTTTGAATAAGCAGCGTGAGTTACGGGTATCAGATAGGTGAGCGGGGCACGGCTGGGGCTGGGCAGTGGGCACGGGGGACCATTAAGGCGCGGCCATACCTTGGGGCCTAAGAGAGAGAGAGAGAGAGAGAGAGAGAGAGTTAGTCATCCCATGTGGGGAGAGGAAGAGCAGTAGATTAAGGAGGAGGAGGGACGGAGTGAGAAGAAATGGAGGAGGAGGAGGAGGAGATAAGGTTAGAGGCTTGTCTCTTTTTCTCGTCCTGATAATGTCACTTCCATTTTGTCATTAAGTGAAATGACGGACGCATGTTACTTGGGAGGAGAGGTGGACGCCTGGAGGAAGATGCGAGACACGAGGAGGAAAATAATGTGAAGAAAGTGATGGCATAGATCAAGAGTCAGTGTGAGAGACGAGGCCAGGGAAAAGAAACCGAAGAAAAACCAAATAAGTATACCAGACATCCAATACCCACACAGGCACGCACAAAAAGATACCGAAGAAGAATGGCCGAGCAGGCAAACACGGAAACTCACTCAATATCGGGTAAGAAATTAGAGGAAAAAACACACACGCGAAAGAAAGAGAAGGAAAGAACATTAAGGATAAGAGAAAGGCGAAAGGAAGGAAGGGAGGAAGGAAAAAAAGAAGGCTTGTAAAATACGGGAACTGGTTGAATACTTTACCTTTACTTTCGGGAGCCAAGACTGTCTTCACCCAAACTTCCAACACGGTCCAACACGCGAGGCTGGGATGATGTTTACTGGGTCTGCTGGGGGTGTAAGGGGAGGGGATGGAAGGGCCCATTTGTGGCCTGCGGAGGGGAGTGATGATGGGGAGGGACGGGTGAAGGGAGAGGCAGGCTAGGAATGAAGGGAGACGAGTGAGAGAAATTGCTCGTCTGTTAAGAGATGATGTGGAAGAAAGCGAGCGATTGAAGCGTAATAGGAATTCTTTATGAGTTTTCTTCTATGACGGAAGGATGGGATGGGTCTTGGGGTGGGCATGGTGGCAGGCGGGTAGGAGGGGGTATGGGCGTGTGGGGTCGCGGGTGGACATGTAAGCAACTCACACACGCCCATGTTGTACAAACAGTGAGTGATTGAGTGGGTCTGAACCTTGGCCCCTACACGAACCACGGCTGTGTGTGTGTGTGTGTGTGTGTGTGTGTGTGTGTGTGTGTGTGTGTGTGTGTGTGTGTGTGTGTGTGTTCCTTATTTTTCAACACACACACACACACACACACACACACACACACACACACACACACACACAGTTTCTCGTCGCGGTGTCGAGTGTCGGCCAGGTTCTGGGACGAGGCGTGTGTGTGTTTTGCTTCGGTCTGTCCCGGGTGTTGTTTGTCGGTGTTTGTTTGGGTGTGCGCAGGGGAGAGACACGGAGCTCGAGAGGCGAGATGCTGCGGTTGATTGAGGAGTGGCTGACGGCGATAGGTTGACAGTTAGAGGGACGCGTAGTAGCAGCCGTAGGTGGAAGAGAAAGGAGGACGCATTGTAGGAAGAGGAAGACGAGAAAGAAAGAAAGAAAAAAAAAAAGAGAAAGATCATTGAACCTTTAACACCTAACTCCACTATTCACCCACATAATTTTGGATAAAGGACCAAAGATAATCGAATATAAGAATGAAACAAAGAGAAGAAGAATGAGAGGAAGAGTAGCAGGAAGAGGAAGACGAAAAAAAAAAAAGAAAAACAATAATTGGATCTTTAACACCAAACCTCCCATATTCACCCCTATAACTGGATAAAGGACCCAAAGATACGGGAATATAAGAATAAATACCAAGAGAAGAGGAATAGGAGGACGAGTAGCAGGAAGACGAAAAAAAAAGGAATAAAAAAATAACTGAACTTTTAACAACAAAAAATTCCATATTCACACCCCTGTTGATAAAAAAAAAAGGACCAAAGATACACGCATACAAGAATAAACACCGAGAGAGTCAATAGCAATTCAAGACACGGGAGGAAGGGACAAATTATGTGTTCTATCCTGCAGTAAATCCAGCAAGGTGTTGGCATATCTTACCTTTACGTGTCCGCGCCGCTATCGGAAGGACTTGAACTCTCACCTCACCTGTCCACGGGGAGGATAAGGGGCAGGCCAGGTGCTTAATTAATGGTGTGATTAAGTAGGGTTGTGGAGGCCAGGTAGCATATGGGCAGGGAAGGGTTGTGAGGGAGATAAGTTGCTGCCACACGATTAATATGGCCGCATTCCTGATTCGATTCTGTGGATGTGTTGTCTACGGCTTACTTCGGATACGGATTGACTCTACCCACGGTTTCATTTATACTGTCTTTCTCTCTCTCTCTCTCTCTCTCTCTCTCTCTCTCTCTCTCTCTCTCTCTCTCTCTCTCTCTCTCTCTCTCTCTCTCTCTCTCTCTCTCGTTATAAAAACAAGGGCGTAGATTTGCATTGCTTTGTGATTAGTTGAGTGAAAAAAGTCTTGTGTGGGAGGAATTGTTATAAGTACATTGTTTCTCATTCAATTAAAGACGAAGCAGATAAACCATAACTAATAAATCCTCTCCACAAAACGAATGTATTTTATATTACCTCCCGAGAGTTTATTTGCATTCCCCGCTCAAGTGTTTAACTAACGATGCGTGAGCAATGTTTAGAGGATAGTGTTAACCCTTTCACCGCTACAACGTCCGTGTGTTTGTATTCTGAATGCCACTACAGGATTGTATTAAGTATGGGGTGGAAAAGTCCATTTCAGTAATCGTTGAATGACTGGCAAGCGGCAAAAGTACTGTGTAAAAAAATATATATATATATTCATTACAGAACATAAGAAAACAAGGGAAGCTGCAAGAAGCCATCACCCCTACACGTGGCAGTCTCTATTATAAAACATACTTGCCTATTTCCACTTATTTTAGAGCTGGTCTTTCACTTACACTCATGATTTTATTTTGTCTCAAGTATTCCACCCACGAAAAAAAGCCTAACCACTAAATTGCGAAGAACACTCCACTAATCGCGCGTAGTTACATATGTGCTGCTGCTTGATATCTGCTTGTTCTGTCCTCACAAAAAATGTAGGATTTTGGTAAGACTGGAAATTCTGCAGTAAGGTACGAGTTAATAGTTTCTGTAAATGCAAGACAACACTAGTGATTAACCAGCAGTGGACGCCTCGTGTGGTGTCGCTGCCAGATGTCGCTACCAGGACGAGAAAAAAAAAATGTCAACTGCGACATGACATCCCCTCGTAGCATGACTGTGCTGGGGATCAAGGTCACTTCACTCGTAAACAAAACTCAGTATCAGTTTTTATCCAACACCAGAAGTGACAGCCGTGTGGTTGAGTTCGTCGGCCAGAGACCTTGGCGTTTGTAAAGTACTCTCATTCGCAGATTTAAAGCACACCGGATTGCTCATTAGGTCTAAATGTGCCTCCGCTCGACTCACCTCCGCCAGCAATGAACAGTAATCAACCCAGCCATCTGACAGTGTACTGGGTGATTACAAACACACACACACACACACACACACCAAATAGTAGCTTCGTGTGTGTGTGTGTGTGTGTGTGTGTGGTCAACGAAGCCTCAAATAGGCCGCCTTGAGCTTCACCCAGGCGATAGCGACTGGGAGTGACAGGAGGCAGACAGTAGGCAGTGAGGGAGGTGGATGTGTTGGGTAGACAGACACACAGACAGACAGGCAGACCCCGCCGCCTCGACCCTGTCCTCAGATCCTGTTGCCTCTACTTCATAAATCACATTCCTTCCCCACAACCTCCTCGTCAGGTAATCCTGTAACCCACACTAACCTATTCTATAACTACTGATTATTTCCATTTTTTTCTTTTTTTGTACATAGAAATATAAAGTTACGTGGTTTGGTTACAGTACTCAGGTATTGTAGCCCAGTGGCGACCTTCAGCAGCAGGTAGGGAGGTTCTGGGAAGGGAGCGTGAGGGAGGGAATGGAGGGATGGGGGTCACTGGTTTGCTGGGAGGGGAGGAGAGGGAGGGGCATACAGCAGCCAAACAGTACAAGATGGATAGCGACGGTGCTACAAAGACTGCCCAGCCACCCAACTGGCCACCACACTGCCGCCCACACACAGACACCCACCGCCCACCGCTCACCCGTCGCCTATCACCCAATGGCCCACGTCACTGCCTCACCCGCTCATCACACACACACACACACACACACACACACTCTCACAGGACCTCAAGCACGCCGTAACCTTTCACCCCTCTCACTCTCCTCATCCCACTTCTAGACATGAGTGTTTGTATGCGTGCACGTCACACATCAGTTTCCTCTTCCTCTTCCTCCTCTTCTTCTTTATCTTCATCATCATCATCATCGTCATCGTCATCGTCATTATCATCATCATCATCATCGTCATCCTCCATTTCTTCATTCTCTTCCACTAGTCTTTCTTTTCCTCCTCCTCCTCCTCCTCCATTTCTTTATTCTCTTCTACTAGCCTCTCATTACCTTCCCATTCTCGGCTTCCTCCTCCTCCTCCTCCTCCTCCTCCTCCTCCTCCTCCTCCTCCTCCTCTTCTTCTTCTTCTTCTTCTTCTTCTTCTTCTTCTTCTTCTTCTTCCTCCTCCTCCTCCACTTCCTCATTCTCCTCCACTTGTCCTCCTTTAACCTCTCGTCCTCCTCCTATTCCCCCTCCCAGTCTCTCTCCACCTAACGCTTCTCCTCCTTCGCAAGACCCCTTCATCTTCACCCACACAGCCTCCCTTCCACTTCCTCTCCACTGTTCTCCTTTCTAATTCCACATCATCACTGTCTTTCTCCACTCTTTCTCTCACTCTCATTCCACTCTCATTCTCCTTTAGTCTCTTACTCATTCGGTCTTCCTCCTCCACTTCCTCATTCCACGTTAGCTGTTCCTTCTCATGTACCCTCCACCCAGTCACCCTCCATCTACGCTCATCTCCACTCAGCTACGCTCGTGGAGGGAGTGACTGACTTCAGCGCCGCGTATCATCATCTCCACCCGCGTAGTTCATCTCCATAGTAATTACTTCCGCATGTCATTATTCCTCACGCGGGCTCGGGGCGGGGCGGGGCGGGGCGGGGCGGGGCGGGGTGGGGCGGGGCGGGGTGAGGCGGGGCGGGGCTCGAGTCAGAGAATACACGAGTAGCTAACGAAAGGAAAGTGAGAATAATACATGAAAGGAGAGTATGTATGTATGTATGTATGTATGTATGAATGTACGTATGGACGGAAGGTTGAACTGAGAGAGAGAGAGAGAGAGAGAGAGAGAGAGAGAGAGAGAGAGAGAGAGAGAGAGAGAGAGTAATGTCATCTCTATTAAAACTCAGATTAAGTCAGCAAATCGGGAAAAATAGCAGGAAATGTGCGATTAGTCTGTGTGTGTGTGTGTGTGTGTGTGTGTGCGAGACTTCATATTAGCCGGCCACAATGCTACACCCCCTGTAGTTAGGCTTATCCTTTGATACCTCGTTTCTTGATCCGCCTCCCCTTCCCCTTCCCCTTCCCCGCCCCTTCCTCCCTTCCCCTTCTCTCTTCCCCTTTTAGCATTCCCTTCCTGTTCCTCTTCTTCCATTCTCTCCGATCATTAATTAACCTTTTTTTGTTGTTTCTTTTCTTCTTCCCTTTTTCTCTGCTTTTCATTCTTCTGTATTCTTTTGTCTTGTGTTTTATTTATGTCGTTTATTCTCTCTTCACCCTTCTTCCTTGTTTTTTGCATTATCCTTTTTATATTCCTTTGTTTCTCCTCCTTTTCTCTTTCTCCTGTTACTTATTTTCTCCCTCTCCTTTCCTTTGCTTCTTATCCTCTTACTTTTCTTCATTTTTCGATTTTTCTCTTTACTTTTCCTTCATCACCTTATTTGTGTCTTTTTTTTGTTTTTTCGTCATCCCATTCTTACTGTTTCTCGTCTTTTCTTTTTTTTTTCTCTCTTTTATATCCATCTTTTTTAATCTTAGCATACTGTCACTTTTTTTTCTTCTTTCTCACCGGCTCTTCTCTTTTCTCTCCTTTTTTTCTCTTTTCTCTCCCCTCCTCTCATCACTTCTCTCGTCTCCTCCCCTCTCCCTCTTCCTCTCCTTCCCTTTTCTCTCCTCTACTCCTTCTCCTTTCGTCTCTTCTCTCCTCTTCTCTCTCTTCTCTCATAGTTCTTGTCCTCATATTGTTAGTGAATTCAATTTTTTTTTTTCTCTCTCTCTCTCTCTCTCTCTCTCTCTCTCTCTCTCTCTCTCTCTCTCTCTCTCTCTCTCTCTCTCTCTCTCTCTCTCTCCTTTTATAGATGAAGCTATTTTTTTCAATGTTTTTGACTGTTTTTCTTCGAGTTTTTTGTCTCTTTATTCCTGTTTTCATTTTACGAGTTTTCATTGACTTCATTTATAGACTTTTTTTTTCCCCCCATCTGTCCAGCTGCTACAGTTTTATTTTCCCCTTTGTTTTGCTGTCGAGTTTCATTTTTTTTTTTTTTTTTTTTTTTGTTTTTGTTTTTATGCATGCCGTATTTTTCATCTTTATTCTTTTTTTTCCGTGTGTATATCAATTTTCCTTCCTCTTCCAGTGACCGCCCCTCCTGTTCCATATTCCATCCGTATCCATTCTCATTTCCCTGCCTCCCTTCCCTGCCCTCCCTCTCTGTCTCCCATTCCCTGCCTCTGCTCCCCTTCCTCTTCCCTGCCCCGCGAGGTAATCCATGCTGGCGCCGGTGTGTGATTATAATAAATGTCCTGGAATATTGTCAAAGCGAAACCTGGGAAAGAAGGGAGAGAGAGAGAGACGGTGGGAGGGAAAGAGTGGGAGGATGGGACGGAGGGAGGGATGGAGGGAGAGGGCCACACCATTATGCTAAGTGTGTATGGAACCCTATACACGTAAGGGCGGAGGGTGGGAGGGAAAAAAGGGAAACTAATAGGAAAAAATAGTAGAAATGTGTGGTGATATAGAGCTATGAGATGAGTTTTTAAAATAGGTGAAGCTTTGAGGGAATTGTGATGGGAGGAAGGAGAGGAATGTTTAAAAGGAGGATTAAGAACATAAGGGAAAATAAGGGAAGCTGCAAGAAGCCTTCAGGCCTACACGTGGCGGTCCCTGAATTCATAGTTATGCTGTTAGGAAATAAAAAAAATAAAAAATAAAATAAATAATAATCATAATAATAATAATAATAATAATAATAATAATAATAATAATAATAATAATAGTAAATCTTAAAGAAAACTGATATATATATATATATTTTTTTTTTTTACTTTATTTTAGTTAAAAGACTTGCACATCAAGCTAAAGATTTATTTGATTTCTATTCATGTTTTTATTCGTCTTTTCATTTTATTTTTATTCATATTTTCATTTTGGCAGTTTTTATTCACTCTTAAGGCTCGTTTCCACTATAACCCTTCATGCACAACAGATAATAATTCATGTGTGTGTGTGTGTGTGTGTGTGTGTGTGTGTGTGTGTGTGTGTGTGTGTGTGTGTGTGCGTGTTATCATCATTTCCACTTTTATTTATTTATTTTTTTCCCCGAATGCTTTTATTTCCATTGATATCATTTTCTTGAACCCGTTGCACAGTCGACAAATCCTGAAACACTTCCGTGCCGCACCTCCACTACATAAAAAGAACTCTATCTAAAATCACACGTGTTTCTAAGGATGTTTTTATGGTTCTAGTGACAGATTAACAAGATTTCTACATCACTAACCGGATAAACAGTCTTGAGAGCCCTGCTAATCATCTCTGTGGCCTTGAAAACACTCGTGATGAGACAGCGAAGCGTATTGAAGATCAGATTCCGGTTGGTTCAGGTTCGTAATGATAAAAATAGTAATGATGATAACGCCATCTGCTCCTGAGGCAAGGCTGGAATGTTTAGGAAATCACCCCGTCCAGGAATATGATAGTTTAATTGATTTTATTGCTGGTTTTTTCCTCGCCGCGATAATACAAGTAAAGGAAGAGAGGAAGAATTGCGGGTTGAAAGCTATGAAGTCCTAATCTGGCGAATGTCATTATTTTTTTTTCTTTACCTTATGCTTTTATGTTCGTAAAGCGTATACTTTCTCTCTCTCTCTCTCTCTCTCTCTCTCTCTCTCTCTCTCTCTCTCTCTCTCCTCTCTCTCTCTCTCTCTCTCTCTCTCTCTCTCTCTCTCTCTCTCTCTCAGGGCTCGTCCATATCCGGTGTTCTCTTCAGTGTTTGTTTACTTCCCCTGTGGTGGCTTCAGATTGTTTATTTGTTACTCTGTGTACTGTTGTGCATATGAGAGTGACACGCGCTCTGCCGTACATATGTTTAGAGGAGACACCAGCAGGCGGTCTGTGGCCCATCCCAACCGCGCCCTGCGATGCCTGTCAGTTCCTCGTTTTCTTTGTAACCAAGAAACTTCGTCACCGGAGGGCGCAGTGCGGGCCATGAGCTGGGAAGGGAGAAAGAGAGAGCGTAGATGCCAAGTTGATTTCTTTTAGTATCCGTTGGTCTAGGGTCATTAGCTGAGGTTTTATTACCCGTAAAGGGACGTAATGTTACCTTTCCTTGGACTAATGATGCCCTTAACGAGGAGTGATGTAAAGGACCGTGGGAAAAAATAAGAAACAGCAAAATCAGTTCAGGATATTGTGATGATCTGCACCAGAGGGTTTAGTGAAGCTGATGTCGAGAAGGTCGAGGCTCCGGAGATGATGGGGAGGAATTGTGATCTTGCCTCAACACCGGGAAGCTGCATCCTGGCTGTGGGCGCTGTGGGCGGGGAGGGAAGGGGTGGATAAGGCTTAGTGGATCTGTCTGGAGCAGTGGTGAGGCAGGGTGGAGCTACATGGAGCGGTGGACGAGGCGGGGCAGGGAAGACAAGGAGTGGATTAGGCGGGGAAGGCCTGGTTCGGGCAGTGGTGGGGCTTCGCTAGGCTTGTTGAAGATGTGATAGGACGAGATGAGGCTGCCCGGGGAGGAATATTAAGCTTGGCGAGGCAAGCTGATGCTTTGACGAGGTGATCTGGTCTGGCTGGGGCTTTCTCGAGGCTTATTGGGGCTAGTTGGGACTGGCTTGGATTTTGTTGGGGCTAGTTTGGGCTTTGTCTAGGCTTGTTAGGCCTGATTGGGGCTTTGTTAAGGCTTGATGGGGCTGCGTCCGAGGCTTCTTGGGGCTGGTTAGGGGTGTATTGAGGCTTCTCGAGGATGGTTGGGGTAGTAATGAGGCTTTTTGTGGCTTTGTCGAGGCTTCTTGGAGATTGGGGCTTGTTAGGGTTGGCTTGAAATTTGTTGGGGCTGGTTTGGGTTTTGTTGAGGCTTGTTGGGGCTCGTTGGACTGTGTTGAGGCTTGGTGGGGCTGCTTGGGGCTTGTATGGGCTTGGGTGAGGCTGGGCGAAGTAACAAGGGTACGTGGAATTACCTGAGCATTCTCTCGAGGGTAACAGAGGCCCGGGATCCGTGGTTGCCGAGCCGTCGTGTATCGTGGGGGTGAGTAATTAGCGGGAGGCGAAGGCGTTCTCTGTCACCACTCATGATTAACGGTGCTGCCTCGTCCTCTGGTAACACACACGCTCCTAAAATATTTCTCCCGCGGGACTTTTAGCTTTTAGGGCCCAGAAGGTCATTACGGGAACACTCGCCTGAACTCTGCTCTCAAAAATGCTGCCGTGATAATTTTTACAAACTTTTCCCGCCGTAATGTTGAGTCGTTTTGTGGGAGGGAAAGTTTTTTAGTGATGTTGAGTTTGTTTTTTAATCGCTCAGAAAATTGGATAAATGCGGGTTAAGTTTTGGTGTAATGTTTGGTGAGATTGTGGTATACATGAGAGGAATGTGCCCCCTCCCTCTCTCTCTCTCTTTCTCCCTCTCCCTTTTCCTCTCCCTCTCTTTCCCTGTCCCCCGCCATCTGCGTCCCCAAGGCTGTAAATCACGGCATCTTATACTGAAAAGCCGACCATCACTCAATGTCGCCTTTAATTGGGATTATAATTATCCTGATTTCATATACTTACCAGTCAGGCCAAGGTGGTGACATGCCTTCACAACAACCACCACCACCACCGCCACCGCCGCCCATCGCTACTACTATAAATCACCACTTCCACCCATCACCCCTGCCTCTGTCACTCCACCGTCACCACCGCCACCCATCACCCCTACCTCGACTCACCACCACCCATCACTTCTGTCCCTATCACCCCTACGACTCACCCCAACCACTCACCACCACCACCACCACCACCACCCATCACAATTTTCATTATTATATCAAGATTTCGACACATACAAATCTGTGTTGAATTTGAGTATATAAAGTGTTATATTCATTGTTTCTTATCCACTAATGCGTTAAAAGGAAATATAATGAACTTAAGGTTGTAAAGATTAACTTCATTTTGGCATCACTACCCTCTATCACCACCAACACCACTATCACCACTACCACCACCACCATCACCACCACGGTTGCCGGGAGACCTAACAAGGATATCAGTCAGTGCATAAGAAAAAACACGTAATTTTCCATATTATTTCTCAAGACGCCCCAGGTGAAGTAAACAGTTCCACGAAGTAAGAGCAAAACAAATTTCTGAATTCTTATAAACAACACCACCTTTGTTTTGTCTCTGCTTGTTTTCACCTGACTCGTTCAAGTGTTAAGGTGTTTGTATTGTTGGATAAAGATCTTTTCATCTCTTATTTTATTCTCTGATGTTGCTCAAGACGCGGACAGGCGAAGGTTTAGCCGTGCAGAATCGTCTTGAGTATGTCTTGCTCTCAATAATTCGATCACACGTGGCTAATGTTGCTTGGCTTTCGTTCGTCTCGCTATTTATGTATTCTGAAACCTCCTCCCTTACACACACACACACACACACACACACACACACACACACACACACACACACACACACACACACACACACACACACACACACACACACACCTCCGTGAGTAAATTCGGCTCAGTCGGAAGATCAGAACTTAGCACGACATTGCTACATGAGTCCGCATATTCTCTCTCTCTCTCTCTCTCTCTCTCTCTCTCTCTCTCTCTCTCTCTCTCTCTCTCTCTCTCTCTCTCTCTCTCTCTCTCTCTCACGTGCCAGCAACGCCCCGACGCACAGGCCCCATGACGTTCCAATACTATTTCTGGAGACAAATAAGTCGCCCTCTGACCCGCGCCTCCAGTCCTCCCCACCAACGCCTTGAGGTCCCGCCGGGCTGAGGCGTCTCCCTCCTCCACGCCAGACTCGCATTGACGCATCTCCTCTCTTTATCTTCGTTGAACTCGCTTGAACCTCGAATTATAAACATCATCATTATTTTACGTCTGGGGAAGGTCAGATTCTGAGCGTGAATGGCAAGGAGAATAAGAAGGACGAGGTATGTCTTCGTAGTCGAGCGATGTTACAAGAGGGAGAGAAAACCATGATAAATTGCAGTCTTTTGGGGGCGTTCTGTTGTCCCTCGTGTTCTTTTACTGTCTTGGTTGTTGTTGGTGATGCTTTGTGTTACCTTAAATATTGTTTTAACGCGCACAGCGACAGATTCTTAACTTTGCGCTTTCCGTTTTCTTTCGACGCATAGTTTTCTTCTCCCTCCTTCTCCTCCTCCTCCTTCTCTCCCTCTTCCTCCTCTCCTTCCTCTTCCTGCTCCTCCAACCACTCTTACTCCTTCACAACAGACATTCCACAAGTCCCCGCGGCGTAAACAACACACTAGTCTCGAGAGATTAAAAGAAAATTCTCCGCCGACCTTTTGCTCTCGAGAACTTCTCTTGACAAACTAACCATTGTTCTCCCTTTATCTTCTTGGTCTTCCACGTTGCTTTTCCTCTCATCGTAACCTTTTCTTTCCCCCCTCTCTCTCTCTCTCTCTCTCTCTCTCTCTCTCTCTCTCTCTCTCTCTCTCTCTCTCTCTCTCTCTCTCTCTCTCTCTCTCTCTCTCTCTCTCTCTCTCTCTCTCTCTCCCCCAGTTTTTGTTTCCGTGCCTGTGTCTGGTTTTGTGTTTTATCTCATTTCCATGCAAGGTTGTAAGGTTGTTTCTGGTCTTGTGATTTTGGTGGTCCTGTGTTTCCTTCACCCTCTGCTTCGTTTTCTGTCTCCCGATACGTTTGTCAGTGAATCAGCATGTGCTCGTTGCAGTGGGTTCAAACTAGATGGATGTAGATTCAAGAAAGATAGGCGGAAACTGGTTCACAAATACACGTAAGAGATTAAAGGATGGGTGGATGGGAGGGGCTCGGCTGGCGGGGAGTGAGCGCGAATACGATAGAAAGCTTTAAGAGAAGGTTAGACAGATTTATGAATGAGGAGAAGCGATAGTATCAGGCACACAGAAGCTGCTTTGTGTAGGCCAGGTGATCCTTTGAGAACTGCTTGTCTGTCTGTCAGTTTGTCTCAGTGTGGCTGCCCCTCCGTGTTACTATTTGTGTGTGTGTGTGTGTGTGTGTGTGTGTGTGTGTGTGTGGTAGTCTTAATTTATAGTCAATAAATATCTATCTACCTGTTTATTTATACACGTATATATCTTTATATCTATTAGTCTTTCTGTCTATTTACCTATATATCTATCTGTCTGTCTGTCTATCTATCAATCTATCTATCTATTTATATATCTATCTACCTTTTTTCTTTCTTTCTTTCTTTCTCTCTATGTGTGTGTGTGTGTGTGTGTGTGTGTGTGTGTGTAATAAGTGTGTGTGTCTCTCTCTCTCTCTCTCTCTCTCTCTCTCTCTCTCTCTCTCTCTCTCTCTCTCTCTCTCTCTCTCTCTCTCTCTCTCTGACGCAGCTCCGTCTTTTTCCCTCCTTGCACACTCCAGTAATGAGTTGGAAGTGCAGTGATGTGCGGGGAGCGTGGGAGGGAGTGACAGGATATGGGAGGAAGGAGGGCGCTGTCTGGGGGATGTAAGGAGATATAAAAGGATATGAGAAATGTACTATGAGAAATGTACGGCGAGATTATGAGTCATTGTGGAGGTGAAGAGTGAGGTCGTGGTGGGATGATGTGTGTCTGGAAAAGGGAAATGGTACAATGAAATGATGGTAATGATGGTGGTGATAGCAATGATGGTGATAATAAGAAGGAAATCTAGATAAACGCAAGAGAGAGAGAGAGAGAGAGAGAGAGAGAGAGAGAGAGAGAGATTAAAGGGATGTGAAGCAAAAGAACAAATGAGGGATAATGAGAGAGTGAAGGATGGGGAGCGGAGAGGGGAGGGGAATAAAACAGGAGGATGGCCCATTATCACCCACAACACTAACACAAGGAACTCGACCCTTCATCAGCCGGCAATTTTTCACCAGCTCCCTTGTACTTGCCTTCCTGTCCAGAGAGAGAGAGAGAGAGAGAGAGAGAGAGAGAGAGAGAGAGAGGTTATCAACGACGCTTTAAATTAAGAAGTAACACAATTAGAAGGAAAACAGGAATAATGAAAGGTAGGAAGATAGAATGACAAGTTGAAGACAGCAGATAATCACGACGACTAAGGAGAAAACGTGAATAATGCACGAGGGGATGATAAATAAGAGACTAACAACGACACAAGCGAATGAAGTAACTGGGAACACGAGAGGCGCGGTGGACAGAGCCTCAGTACACGTCAGGGGTAATAGATGATCTTAAGTTGAGTTCCCGGGTTTCAAGTCATCCATCTCTTGACTCGGTTCAGTGGTCGGCTCCTCTTCCCGTCCCTACCACTTGCCACTCCGTCAATCTGCTCGTACCATCATCCCATCACTGTACGGGAGATTAAGAGCGATTACAACCGATTAACCGTGTTGTAAGTGGGAGATTTTGGCCATGGCGGCGTGTGAGAATGCGGGACACGAGCAGGGAGGGTTTGGACACCACGGGCCCTTGCAGCTTTGGTTAGGCAATTAGGAAGGTGCGTCGATAACCGTGTAAACAGTGGTCGGGGATGTTGCAGTGGACGGCACGTTGGAGCCTCACACTCGCTCGGATGACTCAGAGCACCCTGGGCATTGGTCTGTGTCGGGGCGTCTCATTAGCAAGTGAGAAGCGACGGAAATTATGAAGTTATATGCCCTTTCTAAGACTGAGGCGAGGTGAGACGTGTGAGGAGGCTGAGGAGAGGAGTGTAAGGCAAGTTAAGGGTGACGAATCGTGAATCGTGCATAGGTGAGATTACAGAGGCGGAGGGTGAGTGGGTAGCGAGGCAGGCGAGTGAGGCGGGTGAGGGCAGTGGTTAGCGAGGCGAGGGGCAGAGTAGGCAGAGGGAAAAGGGGGATCGGCTTAGAAGGGAGGCCAGTTAGGTGTAAATATTTACCTAAACCCAAACTAACAATTATTGTCTGCTCGCTGTTGACTTCAAACCGCCTTGCTCACCGGAAGAATATTGAGGAGTCCTGTGGGTAGGAGCGTGGCGATGAGCTGGCGCTGGCGTGGTGAGCTTAATGGGGAGCCGGCGTGATGGACTGATGTGGTGAATTTTGTTAGTGAGCTGGAGTGGTGACCTGGCGTGATGATCTGGCGTGTTGACCTGGCGTGGTGAGTTGGCGTGGTGATCTCAAACTACAGGCTTGTGTCGGGGTGAAGTTGAGAGCGAGACGGAACTGCCTGAATTGTCTTGTTATGAGCTGGCGGGGGTGAGAAGTGGGTCGAGACGAGAGAGAGGAGTGTATAAGATCGCTCTCATTATCTTATCTTCCTTTCACACACCCACAGCACCATATTTTAGCGCCCATTTCCTCTCTTCCTTCATTCCTTCTCTTCCTCCTCCCCCTCCTCGTCGCGTGCCTGTGGTCAGAGGGCACAAGGGAGCCAGA
>NC_087178.1:17189750-17224750 GCF_035594125.1 Scylla paramamosain
TCACCTTTAACCATTTGACTGAGTGGTTTCTCGTCTGACTTAATGAAATAGCCTGACCCAAGTTTGCTGTTTAATTTTTAAAGACACCACTGACAACAAGAAGAATTATTAAGTTTTTTTTTTTTTCTTTTTCTTTATATATATATATATATATATATATATATATATATATATATATATATATATATATATATATATATATATATATATATATATATATATATATATATATATATACACTTTTAGTGAATAGTTATAACTTTCGTGGGTCAAATTGTCTAGTTATTAAAATCGGGTAGCAAATGTCGTTAGCAGACTGAGGATTAGTATGCTCTCTCTCTCTCTCTCTCTCTCTCTCTCTCTCTCTCTCTCTCTCTCTCTCTCTCTCTCTCTCTCTCTCTCTCTCTGCGTTTTCTTTTTTCACGCTGAAGCTTTTTAATGCCAACAGAAATTCATCTAGTTATTCAAATGAGGTAACGTGCCATTAGCAGCCTGAGAATTAATGTGTTCTCTCTCCAACTCTTCTTTATCTCCGCGTCACAGAGACTTTCTACTGCCAGAAGCTATAAAGCCCCTCATTAAAGTCATATAGTTATTCATCCAGTTATTCAAATCTCACTGGCACCCTAGGAATTAATATGTATTCTCTCTAACTCCTCCTCTTCATCCCCTCGTCCCCTTCCGTGGCTCAGAACTCTGAACAACAACAACATCACCACGATATGGAGAGGCACGTTCCAGTCCACTCCCAGACTCCGCGCGCTCAGAATTGCCGGGAACAAGTTGATCTGCGACTGTCACCTGTCATGGCTGGGGCGGACGCTGGCGGCGGCTCCCTACCTCACCCATTACGTGCGTTGCTCCTCCCCCTACCGCCTCAAGGACAGAGTGGTGACGGAGGTGTTTGATCACGAATTCAAGTGTGCTGGTGAGTCAGGCCGCTCTGTGTGTATGTGTATGTGTGTGTGTGTGGGTAGTATTCTGAAACACTTAACCGTCCTATCTCCTCCAAGGGTTTTTTAAGGGTGTTTTCATGACTCTATGTGTGTGTTGGGGTGTGGGAAGTATTCTGAAACACAGCCGTTTATACACTAGTTCCAACAGGCTGTAATGGAAGCTTCGCTGGGTTTTTAAGGGGGTTTTCATTATTCTTTCGTGTGCGTTGGAGTGTGGGCATGCAGTATTCTGAAACACTGCCGTCCTATCTACACTAAAGTTTCAACACGCTTCAGTGGAAACTTCAAGGGGAATTTTCGTGATTCTAGTGATACATTAACAAGTAGTGTACATTATTAATGGGAAAAAAACAGCCCGATTAGCCAACTGTTTCTCTGTGTAACCCCGGAAAATTGTTGCGATGAGGAAAAAGAGTGTTTAGGAATTGTAGTGAGTGAGTGACTGTGTGTGTGTGTGTGTGTGTGTGTGTGTGTGTGTGTGTGTGTGTGTGTGTGTGTGTGTGTGTGTGTGTGTTTTGTCTTTCTTCGTGTAATATTTTGATAATTTGCATGAAAGAAAGATTCATAACCTGGTTAGCATGCAGTAAAGTCATTTATTAATTGCAATTTACGTAGTTACATGCACGTAGGCTGCATAAATATATAAATGATGTACTTTACTTTCAGAAAATCGTCACTGTTTGGAGGAAGAAAGTGACACGTACAATGAAGTGAATACGAACACGAAATTACTTTTTCCTCGTACGATTTTATCCACTTCCGGCCGCCAATTTTCGACATTTCGCAGGTGAAAAAGATAAAAAAGGGAAAATAAAAAGTTTCGTGTGCTGTCATCCAATCAGTGTCAGGAATTAGTCGATGTGAGAGCTGATTGGATGACCCGCGGCGCCTTTGGGATGACAGCCAATCAGAGGGTGAGGGGCGCCTTTCGCCTCGTTTTTCTTTTCCAGCCACAATTGCTGTTTATTTTGACGACAGGTTTTCTCCAATTTTCTTGTGGGTCAACTCGTTTTCCTTCGCCCAGACCCGAATAAATCAGGTTTGTAGGGTGCCTCACCAATATCTGTGGGAATTTTCTTCTCTTTTGTCTTTTATATAACTGTGGATATGTATTCTCCGTTCCTAATGCTCTCGGGAGAAGATTTAGTCAAAATCTGGCTCTATGGTTCCATATATATTTCGTGATGTCTATTTTCTCTTATCTTTTTTTATTTCCTTCATTGATCCTGCCAAAGGTCAGATTGAATAAGGTCTGACGCACGTTGAGCCTCACCGTCTCGCGTGTTCCAATTATCGAAGGACTGAATTGATAAGGCTCACGGCGTCATGTGTGTACCACGCGTACACTGGTGGCCGGGTGAGGATTCGATTTATGTGTGTCTTTGCTGTTGGCTCTTCTCAAGTCTTAACTTTGGTGCACTTCACCTCCATTCAGCGTTGTGTTCAGACTATTTAATCCTCAGTTTTTACTCTAGTACTGTGCGTGGCAACAGCATTTAACCAGAGGTCATTCCCAGCGTCTTTTCCCACACATGTTGATGGTAAACGTGCAGAAAACTTGTTTTTCCATGTGAGAGGTTGTGTGTCGCACTGGCCCTCCCGTGGTGACTCGTGCATGCACCGCCCTGCACCCGTGACGGCTCATTAATCCTGGATGGCTCGTGTTTCAGCGGGTCTAGTGGACAACGTGGATCGGGGCTGCTCCCTGGCCCCCGTCTGCCCCCGGGCATGTCGCTGCGGCGCCGGCATCGTGGACTGCCGCGACACTGGCCAGGCTGACGTCCCCACCCACATCCCTGAGGACACCATTGAGCTGTGAGTGACAGATGCATATTTCCTTCCCGTGGTGAGGAACAAGTCAGGTTATGGAGGTGGTGAAATCACTTAGGTACGCTGAGTATTAGCTGTCCTGTACCAGTGCTCTCTCTCTCTCTCTCTCTCTCTCTCTCTCTCTCTCTCTCTCTCTCTCTCTCTCTCTCTCTCTCGTCAGTTATGGAAAGCACTATCATGGTTCTCTTTGTTCAGAAGTTTTATCGTTATATTGAAAGGGAGATTTGGATAGATCGATGAGGGATACATTCATAAAAACCAGATAGCTTCTGTAAAAAAAATCATGAATTACTTTACAAAAACCGTGGTTATCTACGTGTAAGAGTGCATCAACTGTAGAGATCCGGAATTTTTACGTAGAGAATAATCACACCTATAATCACAAGTCTCCCTCGTGTTCCTCCACAGGCGTTTGGAACACAACGAGATCACGCACATTCCCTCCAAGATCTTCACACCCTACCGCCTCCTGAAGCGTATGTAAGTACAAGCAAGTATTAGGCCATGGTTTATGTGAGGAGCAGAATAACTCCCTTCCACACAGTGCTTCGTCAATGTTGCTTGGTGGTGTGTGACAAATTGGCCTGGGTGGCGAGCAGGCAGGAAGCAGGAGAGGGAAGGTTCAGGAAATATGAAGGGAACAAAGATGGAAGATGCACTTTCTGACGGCATCTCTGTTAGTCCGCCGTGTAACGTAAATATAATGGTGCATACTGGGTGTTATTTTTGCATAGTCACCTGGCAGTTACATGCATAAGAGGGTGTGGAGTACAAGTGTGTGGCGGGTGGATCGAATAAATTCATCGGCCTTGCGTATTAAAAAGTATCCATAATTCCCTATTTCAGTCACAGTAATGCCGTCAACTCTCCTTATGCCGAGAGCTAATAATTTCCGTTTATATATACGAATGTTTCAGTTAGCGTCTTGCTGACAAAATAAGAAAGCTACCTCCGAATATTTGAAAAGATCTACATGGCGGCATTTTATCATGCATAATATACTACCTACACTAGCTATTTAATGTACCAGCTATTGTTTAAGAGTTGGTTCATGGTAGTATTTAACAAAAGTACTAGAATATCTATCATTGACATCATGCATGAATTGTGTACATTTTAGCTTTCAGGAACTGAAGTGTCTCGGAATTATCAGATGCATGTTCCGTCACACTCTGTCTCTCCCCTCACAGTGACTTGAGCAACAATGAAATCAGCGAGATAGCAGACGACGCCTTCCATGGGCTGGACAGCTTGAACTCCCTGTAAGTGTGTCGCCCCTTATGTATATTTAACTATGTGAGAAAAAATACAAAACTGCGTGTAAGTTTCCCGGCGTGTGCACCATATTGCCATTACTGTCATTAGCTACACCTCTCCCTCTCTCTCACCTCTCCCTTTCCCTTTCCCCGCCTCAGGGTGCTCTACGGGAACAAGATCACCAGTATTTCTTCCCGCCTGCTGAGTGGTCTGACCAACCTGCAGCTGCTGTGAGTACAACACTGAAATGACATTAGCGTTTTCATCAAAGGGTTAGGTTCTCGCATTTTGGTTAAACCTGTCGCCTCCTCTTTAGGGATTGGCGCCTCAGTGGGCCTTTTTTTTTCTCTCTCTCTTCTTTTTCCTATATGTTTTCTTGCCCTTGGTCAGTACCCGTCTTACATAGGAAAGTACGGTCGGGGTAGGTTAGGTTTAGATTAATTTAGTCTTTTCACTGCCTCGCCCTTCATTGTGTAGACCACGACTTGGAAAAGCGCCACATTTTGCCAAGAAATAACATTGTGGAAAAAGTGACTAGCTTCGAAAAAACACCGTTTTCATCAGAGTGCTAGGTTAGGTTTGGTTAATTTAGTCCTTTAGATCACGACTTGAAAAAGCGTTTTATTTTGCCGAAGAATAACGAGGTCAGTGCGTGGAAATTAATAGGCTAAGATTATTTCTCTAATCCCCGAGCTGGTTAATGATTAGTTAATGGTGACCATTTTCTGAAACACTTATGTGCCGCACCTCCACTACTTTCAAAAGGATCTCTATATCCATGGCTGAAGTGACATGCTTTTTTTTTTTTTTTTTTTTTTTACAATTCAATGACAGATCAACAGGATTTCTTTATTATTAACATGAGATGCATTCTTTAGAACGCAGCTACTAATCTCTATGGCTTTTGAAAATAGTTGTGGTGTGACAGCAAAGCGTTTCAGAATATGTCATAGTCTCTTTTCCCTTCCCTGGCCTAACACTGTCTCCATGCTGGCAGCCTCCTCAACGCCAACCATATCCAGTGTGTACACCACGATGCCTTCAAGGATCTCCGCAAACTGAGCCTTCTGTAAGTACTGTCATTGGAATATACTTTTTAGTGCGCAAGCTTCAACTGCACTGGTGTGGGGTCTATAAAATCTCGAATGTGTGTGTGTGTGTGCCTGTGTGTGTGTTCGTAATTTTGAGTACTGTAATTGATATTTTAAAATGAAAGCGTTTGTAACTTCACTAGTTTTGTTTACAATTTTTTACTTTCCGATAATTTGCTTTAATTTTCTTCCAGGTCACTGTATGACAACCAGATAATGAACCTGAACAATGGAACCTTCTCGCCTCTCGTCACCATTGAGACCATGTGAGTGATTGCTGAATTTTCTGTGGGGTGTGAAATGAAAAGAATGTCATGCATTTATGTCTCACTCATAAGAACATAAGAACGTAAGTAAACAAGGGAAGCTGCAAGAAGCCATAAGACCAACACGTGGCAGTCCCTGATTGAAACATACCTACCTACTTCCACCAATCATCTTGATCCTTAAACCTGTGTAGTCTTCTGTTAAAGGTCCCTAATAACTCAGCACTAACAACTTTATTACTAAGTCTTTTCTACTCATCTGCCAATCTATTTGAAAACAAATTCATTCCTATATTTTCTTGAATCTAACTTTATCAAGCTTGAACCCATTATTTCTTGTCCTATTCTAATTACTGACCGTGAGAATTTTGCTTATGTCATTTTTGTTATATTCCCTATGCCACTAACAAATCTCTATCAGGTCCCCTCTTAACCTGAGTCTCTGATTACTGTGCTTAATTATTTTCTTTCCAAGGCTGATCACTGTGCTTAATTATTTTCTTTCCAAACTGCAGGCACCTTGGATCCAACCCTTTTGTGTGTGACTGTAACTTGGCCTGGATGGTGGAGTACCTGACAGCAAATCCTGTTGAAACCTCCGATGCACGTTGCCAAGAACCAAGCCGACTCTCTAGGAAGCCTTTCCAGAGGCTGAGATCAGATGGCTTCAGGTGTAAGTATGTGATGGAAAGGAGCAGCACAGCAATCCAATTAATCACTATTTGATGTCACACTGTAGTGTCACCTCATTGATACTGGGAGCATGAGAGGATAGAGGACTGTACTTTGTATATGTAGTTAATAATTTTTCATTGATTAAGGTAGCTTATCTCATACAATATAAAACTAGCTCATGATATAGATTTTACAACATGCATAACATGTATTTTTATAAAGGTTTTGATTTCTGAAGAACAACTGTATTAATTTATCATCACCAATTCCCAGGTACGAATGAGCTGCGTGCCAAGTATGCCGGCCGCTGTGATGAGGTGGACCTGTGTCTGAACCGCTGTGCCTGTGAGAGCTCCAGGGTGGACTGTTCTGGCCGGGAACTCACCGCAGTGCCCAATGATATTCCCAACACCACAACAATGCTGTGAGCCAACTGACTGTTTGGATTCCGTGATGCATGAACATTAGCCTTCAGCATTAGTAGTGTCACCATGTTGACCTTCATCTCCCACAACACAAAGCAGAGACAGATTCAAAACTTACAAATCAAAGTCACATTGGGAATCATTGTACTACAGTTGGTGAAAATTGTCATTTGTCCATTCATATGACTCTGTTCATAGAAGTTCACAAGCAAGCTCTTTCAGTTCCCTAGATGTGAAATTCTCTAATGTTGCTGTGTTTACTGTTCACAAAAACATCTCATTGTTGTAAAGTGACAACATAGCACAGGCAGGCCAAGACTTATGATTGGACAGGGCCTGGAACATCATCACTGAATATTGAGTAACTGAGTATTAAGAAGTATTGTAGAAGAAATTGGAATACATTTATTATACCATGACTAACACTATCCAGCCACTTAGAAATGTGCATATGTATGAATATGACTGTAAGCAAACATAAGCATATGCTTCAAAGTCTAAGTAAGATATTTTATATGCTGTATACTGTACTTGATTCTCAGTAATTTTATGTCCATGTTATGCATCTACATTATGAGAATATCTGTGCAAATATGTGTATTTTAATAAGTACATTACACCATCAGATTCTGTCTTAGCTTTTTTTCTTTCAGGGACCTGAGTTACAATCAACTGTTTTCTCTGGATGGGACAACAAGCATGCGTCGCCTTAAAAGTCTGAGCCACCTCGACTTGTCTCACAACCGCCTCACTTACCTCAGCCCTGAGTTCTTCCGAGGCGCACGCTCCCTCACACACCTGTGAGTATCTGCCTCCTGGGTGGCCAGTGCCTGCTGTATATCACAGCTTTGTTCACAGAAGTTTGAGGTTCACTTTCGCTTTTGAGGATTTGAATGCTTCTTGGGCTTTAGAACCCCGGGGATGTAGCAGGTATTAATAACATGAAGTAGAGAATACAGAAGCTTGGTATAGATTTTGAGGGAGCAGTTATGGTACATGGAATCACAGGTTTCAGTTCCTTATATGTTTTTTAAACAAAATTATTACATAACACATGATGTGTATATATGACTTACTGTCTCACTGGGTGAGGCTACGGTTCTTCGCATCTTTCGGTGTAATGTGTTTCCCCCTCATGAACAGGTGTACTTACTGTGTATTGTCTTCTTCCTGACTCAGAGGAAAGGTGGGAGAAGATAATCATGAAATTATACGAAATTATGCTTCAGGTGCAATTAACAGGTTGTTTATGGTCAGGAGCATTGTGTTAATTATGATCACACATTGCTATGAGCCTAGTAGTATAAAAATGCAGCAAGAAATTCAATAGTACATATATATACCACTTGGCATTGCATTCAGGAGAGAAACTAATTTTCACTCATACTAATTGGAAATGGTCCGTGAAATCCCCAAAATCCATGTCTGTATGTCTCCAAGTATAGCTTCCCCCTGCTTCTTGTTACTGATTTGGTTCTGAGAAGACAATGTTAGCAGAGTTGCTGATAATGACAAATTCAGACATTTGTCTGGGAGCAGCAGCCTTCCTCCCAAAACAAGGCACAGCTTGGACCAATTCACACCACAGTAATTATATCGCCAGTAAAGCAAAAAATATAATAAAAGAGCATTCAAGTCTTAGTGTTTTTAAACATGAAACTTCTTTCTTCAAGAAGTAACTACTCATTATAATGGAATGTATAGGCAAAGGATTAATTTAAATTGAAATGAAGATTTCTCTGTCTTGAGAAAGAGTGAAATCACTCAGTTACCTATCAAATGTATTTCACTTTCATATCTGTAGCCTTCCTTGAAGAAGTAGGCACGTCCTAAGTACAAAGTCTTTTGTTTCCAGCACTGTGACCCACAACAAACTCATTCAGGTGCCCGAGGAGGTAACCCGTAGACTCAGAGCGGTGACACACCTGTAAGTTAGTCATGATAATGGTCAGAGGAATGCAAATCCCCATCAAGCCAAGCCCAAGGTGGCTTTGTATACTCCCTTCAGGCCCATCACTCACTAGGAGCAATTATTTGCTGAAATTCTCAATGCTAGACCATCCTTTGCAAAGTTATTCAGTGATAAGTACTCTGTGCCTTTGGCTCCTTGGTGTACATGATGGGAATCTTATACTGAGCCATCTTCACCTATACATAATTTGGCTGAGGGGATCTGTGACCACAGAATAAATCATAAACCTCAGAGAAGTTCAATAGCTTAGCTATAACTCTGCCTGCTAGTGTTGCTACACAGGCTTTGCATCATGAGGCAGGGTCATCACCGGCTGTCAGTTTTGTCTTCCGTCAAAGCCGGTAGTACATAAGGAACATTTCCTTCATAAAACTGCCTTTGCTTTGTAGCACATTCCTTCAAGAGATTTACACAATAATCCTCATGAAGGGAAATTATCTTTTGATGATGAATTCATCAGGACTACAGCTC
This sequence comes from Scylla paramamosain, assembly GCF_035594125.1. Taxonomy (NCBI): domain Eukaryota; kingdom Metazoa; phylum Arthropoda; class Malacostraca; order Decapoda; family Portunidae; genus Scylla; species Scylla paramamosain. The sequence goes on from NC_087178.1 coordinate 17,198,694, forward strand.
AGTGGAGGTGTCATTGGTTGTACATCAGCCTTTGTAGTGACACCTTCATTACTGGAGTGCTGGCTAATGTCAGTGAAGAACAGTCTCCTTCTGCAAGGATTGCTTCTCCACATCTGTTTGAAACATCACTTCTTGGCCTTTTGGCTAAGATCAAAGTGTGGTGTAATCTGTTTAAAAGGAACACACTGAAAGAAAGGCAGTTTTAAGAAGGAAGTTTTCCCTTTTGTAATACCAGCTTAGGGTAATGAAGAGACAATACTATCATTCACTTGATGATTTTATGTTACATGATTATGTATGATACATATAATTGTGGGTAAGATTTACAAAATTTTCATGATCTTATCACCTCCTCATGTCATGACCAGAGTCTGTAAGATAAGTCATTAGAAACATGTACTATAAATAAATTCATTATAAATTTATGTATCCCTAATAACTTTGTTAACAAAAATATTAGAGTAGTTTCATATGAAAGCCAAAAAGAATCAGGTAAGCTGTTCCATTTGAAGTGCCACCAGCAAGCAGGTCACTCTGTGGCGGTGCGCCTGTCCCTTCCCACTGCCAGCCGGCAGTAACCACACTATTCTCTGTCTTCATTTACCACTCAGCATTGTACAGTGTATAAAATCCCTTCTGTATAATTAACAATCTGTCAGAGCTGGAGCTTCAGCACATCAGACTTTGCCACTCAGTTCCTTCTTTATAGGTTCAGTTTGGTCTTAACTGAACCAAGTTACAAGGATAGTATTGTCTTCATTCACTGATCAAACATACCACATGCCTTTATACTGGAAATGTCTCCAGTACTGTGATGTACTGTATAAATTATGAACAAAAGTTTTAAAAGGTGCCTTTCAGACTGAAACATGAGCATCCTGTGTATATGTAGTAGGTGTGTGGATGACGGCAAGTTGTGTCCGTGATGCCAGACACACCAGGCTGGACTGTTGGCTTTTCAGGTTCAGTTTTTATTTTACTCTTAGTGTGCCATGATGTATGAGTTTGGCTTCATTTATGTATGTGGTGAAGGCATCCAGATTCAGTTTTGAGAAAACAAGCTTGAAATTTAGAGAAATATTTGCTATATACAGTTAGATATTCATAGTGCAACAGTGATGTCACACATGGATGTGGGATCCACCAAAGCAATACAAAAGTTTAGGGCAGACGCAGAAAGTGAAAATATTAAAAATTGATAAGATCACTGACATGTGCAACTACATTTTGCTTGTATTTGTGCATTCAGTGATCTCTTCCATTTAATTATTGTAATCTGAAATTCTACTGCCATTATTTGCTTGTGGCCAAACCAGCATAGAGTGGTTGGTGAGAAATAATGGCTTGAAAATGTCACAGATATTTTTCATAAACACATTTAAATTCCTATTGCAAGTTGATTTCTGTCTTGTATACTAATATGAAAAAAGTGTTTTGTGATATTTTTAAAACTCAAATGAAGTATGTACACAATTTTTATTGCCTGTGGAACTTATGAATAAGTTAGAGCAAAGCTTTCTTCTCTTAAGTTCATTTATTATCATTTTGCCAAACTAATATGGAAACCAACTTCAGTGTGATAAATAGGAAAGGAGAAAAATTGCGAGGGTGAATATACATATACTTATGTAAAGGAAAATGCTGGTCTTCATTGCAGCATGAATGTTTGCTTTTAGTGACAGGTGTTCTGCAAGTTATTCTTATCTTTTTATTATGAACTAAAACAAACTTTAATCACTGCTTACCAGTGTAAATTGTTAGTGAGTTACAAGTAGTTCATATATATATATATATATATATATATATATATATATATATATATATATATATATATATATATATATATATATATATATATATATATATATATATATATATATATATATATATATATATATGAAACTAAAGCTAAGGCAAGGTATAGTTTGAGTAGTATTGGTGTTGTTCAGTAATGTGTTATTGAGAAAGTCTGGCCATGCTGATGGGAAAGCATGAGTCTTCCTGACTTGGCATGAGCAGGGCAGTGTGGTGACGTCCAGCATGGACTTAAATTTCTTTTTTCTTTCTTTTGTTTACTTGTCTATTCATTTCTTATTTATTTGTAGTCTGTTCCAGTTCTGTGGGTCCATTTGGTACTGTAATGTTTCTTGTTGAGTGTATTGTATTCTATTCTGCGTACTTCAAGCTTACAGACTAGTGGCTCTAAGTACTGTAATACAAACTACATTTGATAACTACATGCTGTGCATATTACTGAAAATGTTCATTTCTTTACAGTTGGTAAGAATACAACTCTAGGCTTTGCTTAACTCTGTATAGACAAGTCTAGATCAACAATTCTAATAACAAAAGTTATCCCAGTAATCTTTGCTTAAGAATTTAATACATATCATCTGTGTCTCAAAGAAACTAATATGGCTTCAGATTAATATCTACCTTATCTTTGTGCTTCTTCATTCTTTTCCTTTGAATGCAGTATAGAATATTCTGTGGCTTCACAAGCATTTTCTGTCACATCATTCAGACTCATAATGTTAATTACTGAATTCAATATGGTTAAGGAGTGAATTACTCATGATTTTTTGTATTATGAACTCATATTTCAGAGATTTGTCTGGAAACCACATCAGCTGCTTGTCCAAGAAGATCGTCGAGCACATGCCGAGACTAGAACACCTGTGAGTAACAGCATCACAAACCACATGCATGTACAACTGTGTCACTAGGCAAGGCTCAAAGAATTCTCATTAAAACTGCTGTATTGTAAGAGGGGCACTGGCCAAGGGCAAGAAAAAATAAATAAAAATAAAAATAAAAAAAGGCTCATTGAGGTGCCAGTCCCAAAAGAGAGGTCAAAATTGGAGAATAAGTGTCTTGAAATCTCCCTCTTGAGAGACTTCAGATCATAGGGAGGAGGAAATACAGAAGCAGGCAGGGAGTTCCAGAGTTAACCTGAAAAAGGTTAGAGAGGTGGACAGAATAGGAGTGAGAGAAAGTAGAAAGTCTTGTGCAGCAAGGCAACAGTTAATTTTCTTCATTGTGACATCACCAGGGACATTTCCTCCAACCCACTGAACTGTGACTGCCGGGCATCCTGGATGAGGGAGTGGATGCTGCAACACGAGGACCGCCAGCCGCCAACCTGCCACCTACCGGCCTCACTCCGGGACAGCCCTGTCACCAAGGTTGGGTCGCAGCTCCTCATATGTCAAGGTGTGTTCCAAAAATATGTAACAATTTATTATTTTGAGTTTCTGATTATGGTATAGCATGCTCATTTCTTTTTGTAGCTTATTGCAAGATGTCTTGATTTTCTTTGAATATGACTTTATTCACATTTTTTTTGTTTGTTTTTGTACTGCTCTCTCTCTCTCTCTCTCTCTCTCTCTCTCTCTCTCTCTCTCTCTCTCTCTCTCTCTCTCTCTCTCTCTCTCTCTCTCTCTCTCTCTCTCTCTCTCTCTCTCTCTCTCTCTCTCTCTCTCTCTCTCTCTCCTTCTTTTTCTTCTTCTTCTTCTTTTATCAACTTGTCTGACATGTTGTGACTTGTTTACATTTATTTTTTTATCAGCATTAGAAATTATGTCACAATCAGTATTACCTTTGCATCCCACATAATGCACCATGTAGGAATTAATGCAGTTTGTGTGGATATTCAGGGAAATCTGTTCAGGAACAGGATTCTTGTTTGTTCACTTTGGCTCATAAAAATCTGACTGATTTCCTGTTTGGCTCCACAGGCGCTGTGCCAGATGACGACTGCCGGGGCTCAGTGTACTGCCCACCAGAGTGCCAGTGTGATCGGACAACAGTGCGCTGCTCCCGGGCACACCTCACTCAGATCCCCCGCGGCATCCCCCCCGACACCACCGAGCTGTGAGTGTTGTGTGTGTGTGTGTGTGTGTGTGTGTGTGTGGGAGTGACAACTTGTTATGGAAGATTGTACATTGGCTGGAGAATTAACAAAAATCGTAAAACACTGAATGGAACAGTGTTATGGGCTGAAGCAAAACTTGCTTATATTAACACATTATGTACAATGATCTCTGATTATCTTCCATTCTTGGCTAGACAAATGAGTTCATGCAAGGTAAATTTTGTGTTGTAATGTATAACATTTCTGTTACTTGCATGTGCTCACCATCTACACTTCCTCAGGTATCTGGATGTGAATGAGATCAAGACTGTTGACTCAGAGCGTCTCAAGCACCTCAAGGCCTTAAAGAAGCTGTGAGTGCCTCACTGCTGCCTCAACCACTGCCATAAATAATTAGTTGTAGATTTATTTCATAAATTTTGATTTGCTGCATAATTTACTCTAGAGATGAAATATTGGTTATAGTTTACATATATGGTAAGATATGTGTAAGTAGATTGTGTGATGTGATGCTTTCCCTCCCCCTACAGGGACCTGAGCAACAACCAGATCACAATCCTTGCCAACAAAACTTTCTCAGAGTTAACCCAGCTGTCAACCCTGTAAGTAACAACAAGTGTACTTGATGTACATGATTAGGAAACATACTAATTCAATTCCATTGTATTGATTTCCTCCAGTATCAAGAATAACCAAAAATAAAAGTTGCACCCATCATGATGTCTCCTCAGCACTTCAATTTGCAGCACACTGGATGAAACAGAACCTTCAGAAGTTGTTTTTGTTAGAGAAATGTAGTCTGGATATGAAGCTTTTTGTAGAAATTATAACAAAAATTACAGAAATGGACATAAAAATCACCTGTGATATGAGAAAATGGGATGGTAGATATTATCAAGGAAAATATAAATGAGTTGAAGGACTGGAAAGCAGTGTTTGACAAAACCACAGTTCTGTTACACAGTTGCTTGGGAAATTAATAATTTTATATGAATACATAAACATGTATTTACCTAAATTAACCCTTTTGCTGCATATATAGATGTCAGTTTTGTGAAGTGAAATATGAAAGCAGAAACAAATATCTAAATTTCATACATAAAAAATCCACTAGATTACATGTGAAAATCATGATTTGTGAAGAAAAGTAGTGTCAACCACCACTGCTTTATGGCAGAGAATTCCACTATTTGATAACGAACAGGAAATTACTCAGCATTATACTGAGTACATGAAACCCAAGGGCAGATATAGCAATAGTCTTTCCTTTTGGATTGTCTATTACTCACTTAAAACCTGCGAAGAAGAATGCAACTTTCACTGCTGCTTGGCTGATGTCTTTTATTTACATTGTGTTTACATATTGTTACAGATGTCCTACAGACGTCAACACAGTGGTGAGTTTAGCCAGCATTTCATGGTGGCTCGAGAATTATCAAAGGGTGCAGTGAAGGTAAAAATAAATTTACTTTTCATGAGTGGATTCAAGCTTTTAGGTCATAGGCAGGAATAAATCTGCCCAATTTATTACTCTGCAGCAAAAGGGTTAAAAACAGAAATTAATGTGTGTGACCATGTTTGGAAATCATTGTTAATGCAGTTGTGTACACAGTAAGGTCTCGCTGCACACTCAGTGGCTGGGATGGAAAAATACTATCACCATTTTTGTACCTGTTGTAGATAAAAGGAGCTTTGAAGAGTGATGTTTGCAATTTAGGATTGGAAAGCATGGCATTGCTTTTCTTTTTTTTTGTCATATTTTGTTTAGTGTTAGTCATAGATGATGTGTTTTGCAGCATCATATCCTACAACAAGCTGGGCTGCATGGAGAGAGACTCACTGCTTGGTCTGCGGGAGCTGCGGCTTTTGTCTCTTCATGGCAATGGCATTTCCTTCATACCTGAGGGCACCTTTAGGGACTTGGATGGCATAACTCACATGTATGTGCACTGTTCAGCTGTGAGAAACAAACTATATTCAAAATCTGTGATATATGAGAAATATTTGTCTGTCAAGAGGTATCCAGCTATCCTCTTGCTTGGTGTTCAAACCTTTGAGTGTCCTGCAGAGCCCTGGGAGCCAATCCTCTGTACTGTGACTGCTCGATGGCCTGGCTGTCCCGTTGGATCAAGGTGGACTTTGTGGAGCCAGGTATTGCCCGCTGTGCAGACCCAAGGCCCATGAGGGACAAGCTTATTCTAACAACACCTGAGGAAATGTTTGTTTGTAATGGTTAGTAGCACAGTGATCACATTAAAAAGATACCAAAATGTATCTTTTTTTTTACTTACCATTTTCGAAATAGCATGAACAGCAGTTTCTTAGGATGATTTAGTCTGATTGAAGTGTCTTTCCTCAAACAGAACGAGTGCCTGATGATGTCCTGGCCAAGTGTGACCTGTGCTACACTCACCCCTGCCAGAATGGGGGAGAGTGCAGGTCCAGCCCTGGCCACGACTATGAATGTCGGTGTTCTGCTGGATTCCATGGCCCAGAGTGCCAGTACAGAATTGATGCTTGCTATGGAAATCCATGTAATAATGGCGGGACTTGCAAGGTGTTTGAGACCGGCAGATATGCGTAAGTTCAGGAAACTACTAATAATAATGCACTATGTGTGACTTAATTTTTTTGTAGTAATTTATCTTTACTTTCAATATAATAGGGAAATTAGATACATAATTTATGTTCCCCAGATGCCACTGTCCATCTGGTTTTGAGGGAGGTCGCTGTGAGGTCAACATTGATGACTGTGCCAACCACAAGTGTGTCAATGGTGCCACCTGCGTTGATGGCTTGAACTCCTACTCCTGCACATGTCCGGCTGGCCACACAGGAGAGTTTTGTGAGAGAAAAATTGCCTTCTGCACCAAGCAATTCAATCCTTGTAAAAATGGAGCAACTTGTGTCAACCACGGCACCAGCTATGAGTGCCAGTGCACCCTTGGCTGGTCTGGCAGCAACTGCACTCAGAACCTTGACGATTGTGCCAACCACATGTGTCAGGTGAGTGAAACATTGTGAAAATGTGTGCATGCTGCAGAACACTTAAATATTCAGTAAGACACCCTGTTATAAGTTCAGTAGATAAGTGATGTGTAAATTATCTACTTGATGTGAATAACCAACTTATTAGAAGTAGAAGATTTACTTTGTCTTAGTAGGAAACTGTGTTGGAAAACTTAAGATTAAAAGTCTTCATCTGACCTGACTTTCTTGGTTGCTTCCAGAATGGGGGACAGTGTATAGATGGCATTGGAGATTATGAGTGCAAATGTTCTGGAGACTGGAGTGGGCGGTACTGTGAACTTGGGCCATCAGTGCTGCTGCAGACAGAGCCTTGCCTTCAGCACGACTGTCGCCATGGGGTCTGCATGGTGCCTCAGGGGGAGATGGAGTATGTCTGCAAGTGTTCACCTGGATACTCAGGTAGGCTTCATTCAGTCCCACAACTCTGACAGAAAGAGAAGACACACACAGACAGACAGACAGACACATAGTGCAATACATACATATTACAAATCTTTCCTTTCCAGTCACTTCTCTGCAAGATTTTCACCTTGAATGGTTCAGTAAAATTTCTTTGGTCAGTGTCTTCAATTTGCAGTACTCAATCTTTATATTCAGCTTTTACATAACAAAACATCCTGGACCACATTTCTACTCACCATGAAGGGTTAGGAAATTAACACTAGAGAAAACCAGTAATGATTGAAAATTTAAACCCTGTGTTTTGCATATCCAAAGTTTAGATATTCATGTGAGTACAGATTTAAAATGGTCTTGGTAGAACTTTTTATATAGTAATTCTGTTGTTCATTTCTTAAAATTCCATTTTCTCTAGTCTTATAAAAATATGTATTGTGTAATTTACTTACATATTTGTTAACAATTCATGTGATCTTATTTTAGTGATTTGATATATTGGCTGATCATCTCTTAACTTGTTCAAATTGTTTCAGGTAAATACTGTCAGCATATGACATCTGTAAACTTCATAGATTCAAGCAGCTTTGTTCAGCTCACTACTCCACCCGTGAGGCCTTCAATCAATGTCACCATCCGGTTCACCACTCGGTCTCCCAATGGAGTGCTTTTCTACCTGGGTGAGGAGCAGCAACACCTGGCTGTGGAAGTGTTCAAGGGCAGACTGCGAATCAGCTATGATGTCGGGAATCATCCGGCATCTACTATGTTCAGGTAGGATCCTTCAAGCTTTACTTTGCTGGTGAATTGTGAATTGTGCACTAGGGAGTGAAACACAACTTGTATGTAACACTCATGTTCATCCTCATCTTCTGTGATAGCTATGAGTTGGTGAGTGATGAAAAAGAGCACACCGTCGAACTGTTATCGGAGCGCCAGAACTTCACGCTGCGTGTGGACAGTGGATTGGCGCGCTCCATGGTCAACGCTGGTGACCTGGAGTACCTGGAAGTGAATGCCCCAGTGTTCCTTGGTGGCGTGCCTCCTGACGTTGGCCGACACGCACAGATGCAATGGCACCTGCGGAACTCCAGCAGCTTTAAGGGTAGGAAACACTGGTGAATTATGTACCTTTATTATATGCAGTTATATGTATTCACTTCAAGTAACAAATATTTCAAGCATCATATTATGTTTATTGATCAACAGAGCAACCAAACATGGTGACATCATTTTCACCAAGCACTCATAATGTAACACAGTGTATGGTGTTATTCTACATTTGCAAATTGCAAATGTACAATGCATGTGTAGATGAAAAAATGTTTTTTCCCAGGCTGCATGAACACTGTAGAAGTAAATGGACGGCTGCAGGATCTGAGTGAGAGTGAAAAGCAAAACAAAGTTGTACCAGGGTGTGGAGACGCTGAGCAGCAGGACCAGGGTGCCGTCAGGCCAGCTCAGGCCACTCAGGCCCCTCAGCAAGTCAGAACTGCTCCCAAAACTCAAAGAGCAAGAGGTATTATGTGCATCAATATGATTTACACTGACTTATTTTTGGTTAAGTTCAAACAATCATGTTATCAATTTTTTAGGTTAAATTTAAGCCACTCAGGTACATAATGCAAAGTAGTCTTTTGATAGTGTGTTGACAGATCCCATGGGTGGGGCAGTGCAGCTGGTGAAGGAGTGCAGCAGAAGGGGACTTTTTGCCAGGAATCATAGGTGGATAGAGTACATTCAGAGAGTTTGATGGTCTTGGCTACATCCTCCTTTAAAAGGAACCTCAACTCAGTATATAGATAGATTTTAGGTTTTAAGATTTGTTAGGCCTTTCCTTACTTCATTACTAATGCCCTGCAAGACTCAGTGTACTTTAAACTACCATGGTAAGTATGCATACCTGCAGTAGTTTTTAATTAATTCTCAAAAAATGCATATGTCTTGTAATTTGCTTCACAGAAAATAAGGCACACACTGGTCATTATTTTTACAGGAGGAAGTGAGGCATGTGCCAACCACCAATGTCAGAATGGCCGGTGTCGCCCCAACCGCCGTGGCACAGGCTACAGGTGCAGGTGTAAGAAGGGATGGAGTGGCAAGTTTTGTAATGAAGGTACATTGATATTTTTTTGTGTGTGACTTCATGCATATGTGTTGTCACTTTGTGTTCTGTACATTTATTTGGATTTAGTATTAGAATTCAGCAATGTGAGTTATGCTCCAAAACTGTTCTCTTTTGCAACATTGATCTCCAAACTGCTGTGGCAAAGTAAAATAAAGAATTTACATATATTTTGCAAATTTAAGGATCAAAACAAGATCTCTAAACTGCTGTGCCAAAGGAAAATAAAGAATTTACATATATTTTGCAAATTTAAGGATTGAAACAAGATTAAGACCATAGGGTGTCATTTGATATTGTGTAGAAAACTATATTTTGTAAATTCATGTATAATTGAGTGCATTGTTTTACTTTACAGATAACAGTGCATGTGCAAACCACAGATGTGAGAACGGCAGGTGTCGTCCAAAACGCAAGACTGGAGGCTACAGGTGTCGCTGTAAGAGAGGCTGGAGCGGCAAGTTTTGCAATCAAGGCAAGTGCTTGGGTTGGCATTCATTGATATAATATCTCATATCTGTAACATGGATTGCATCACCCTGTTTTTATCATGCCACTAAACGTGACTTCACAGACTTTAATATTTCTTTATTTCCTATCCAGTATGATGTGCACAAAGTGTAATACCAGTCTGTCTTGCCTTCAGAGCCCACATGCAGCCGGGAGAGGGAGAAGGCCTACGTGTATGACTATGGCTGCCGTTCCCGCCGCCCCATCAGGCAATACACTTGCAATGGCACCTGTGGCAAGGACTGCTGCCAGCCCAAGCGGTACCACATGAAGCGAGTGGCCATGATCTGCAATGATGGGACTAAATACATGAAAGATGTGGATATTGTGAGGAAGTGTTGGTGTTCACGTGACTGTGAAGGAATGTAGAATGTGAATGTTGCCAGTGAGTGGTGAGAAAATCTTGCACATATTATTGAGAACTTGACATGTGCTGGATTTCTCATTGGAAAAACTGGACATGTACAGTTATGCTAATGTGTCTTCAGGAGATCTGAAATGAAAAGAATAATACATTTTCGTAGTGGAAATGTGTGTGACAGTGGTATTTCCCAGATGTGATTATTGCACAGAGGAAACAGGAAATATTTGTTCAGGAGTTTGCAGTACAGATTGCAGTACTTACATGTAAAGTTATTATAGACTGAATAAATTATTTGACTCTAGAAGTACATGAAATGTGAACTCTAATATGTAAAATAGGTTGGCAGTAAATGTTTCTTTGGTAGTGTTAACTTACTGAACTATATAAGCTTTATATACGTGCAGTGAATATACCTTTGTAAATAATCATATTGATACTAAATGCAGTGAAGCATAGATTAATAGATAAGCTTGAAATATATACATATATCTGTGACCATATTAATTCAGATATCAGTTTATTCAGATATAAAAAGTTATCCTTGAATGTGTACTGCATTTATGTGGAGGACGTCTCTGTTTTCCTCTGTTATTACAGAGCATGTACGCATGTACATTGAGTCAGTATATTTACTGTAATTAGTGTCTGAATTTATTGAACTCATCACAGTTGATGAGAGTGTCACAAATGAAAATGATGGCTTGAGGGGACAAATGTTTGGCCCTTGGAAAGTTGAAAAAGTGAGGGTGGTTCCTCCTGCATTGGAATGTGTGATGCTTCCTGTGCACAGACCAGGTGTGGCAGGTGGGCAGAGCAGGATCACAGGAGGTATTGTACAACTTAGATTTTCATAGTAGTACTCCTAGTACTTATGATATTTAACATTCTAATGTTATTAGAAAGTGTAATGATAAAAAAGTGGCCCAACACTACATCACATCATGACTTTGAAAGAAGAGTAAGAGAAACGAAAAATTAGCCATGAGTGGAATTGATATGGTCCCAATGTTTTCAGGAAACAAGCTGTGTGTACCTCAGAAGTGTATTGTGTAATTTGCAGCAGGTTAACTTAGTCATTGTACTGATTGTTTTATTGTAATGTTATCAAGCAGTAATTATAAATTGTATCAGTCATGTAACTACAAAAGTACATAGGTTATCATTCCACAATAATTGTGAGGTACTGTGCCATTAATTTATCTGGCTTTTTAACCATCTAGTTGATGTGTTCATGGAAATCTAACATTAGTTCCCAGTCATTGTTCAGGAGTTGGCAGGACTTAAGTGTCTGGAAAGTATCCTACTTGTGAATAAAGTTGGATAGTCTTAATTTGGAAAACATTCATACTCATCTTAACCTCGGCCTGATGTCCTTTATGGAGGTTTTACTGAATACAAATTTGGATGCTTTAATACCATAAAATATCAGTAACTTGCCAACATTAAGGTATTTTATTTTATTTAATAAAAATAAACAAATATTTCTTAAAGTAGCCCCTTTACCAAATATATACTTAATTTTTCATAATTTGAGATCTTTTAAAATGACCATGAACAACCATTGGTCACTTTTACAGAATGGTGATTTTCTTGTTACACATGTAAGTATCCATATGTTATTTACATCAGGTGAATGTATGTAGTAGGTAAGTTCATACCTCTTAGCTCCATGATGGAGTTATTTGGGGTACTTAGCTGTGGTGTGAAAATATATCCATCTTTCTGTTATCTATCCATCTTTACATCTGTCTATCCATCTATCTATCAACACCTGTCACACACACACACACACACACACACACACACACACGCGAGTGGGATAACAGAGGCAAAATGGCACGTGCACACACTGGCTTTCACGATCACACCCACATGCATTACATATTCCTTCACATTTTAGCCTGCAGGTCTTTAAATGAGTACTGCTTCCGTGTTAGAGAGCTGTCCCTGTGAGTGTTGAGCGCATAACAGAGGTGATTAGTGCGATAGCGTACATTCCTCTTTATTTCTCGTCCCCAAACCTTCCAAATCTTGGTTTAACTCAGCCTTTTTTCATGTTTTACATCCCGGATGCTCAACCCACTGTTTGAGGGCTCCATGCTGCCCTCGAGGGAGTTTAATGCGGCCCTAACGCAAAGTAACGACAAGTTACCCCCTTTTATCAGTATACTATGTCATGGTAATATTTGTCCGCATTAAGTTTTAGTGATATGCAGCGATGTGAATCATATTTGCAATTTCTATGAAAAGTGTTCTGATTACGAATCCTTATGGAGGTTCACAATATCAGTAGTTCAATATAATGTGTGTAAAATAGACTAATTATTATATATATTCACATTAAAGGCAATATGAAGCCCTCATCACACACTGACCAGCTAATATGATCCTGTCATTCAATGAGGTTAAGCACCATTGTTGTCATTCAATGAGGTTAAGCACCATTGTTGCTTACGTATACATGATAATAGAGAGGCGGTTCGCAAACGATATTTGAGCCTTCCATCACCTGAGACTCGTGCGTTTTATATTTTATGTTCGAAATCATGCCAAGTCTGTTTTCCTGCTAGCCAAAAACTCCAGAAATTCAAAATGTCAAAATCTTTATCGATCTAACTTCCCTCGTAACTTCTGCCACCTAACCAAAAGTATCTCCAACCTTTCTTCATCTTTTCCTCCTCTATTTCAACCAGCTGACGGCACTACTACCATCTCATTTATCTCGAAAGCTAAACGCTTTGCTCAAACCTTGCTAAAAGCTACCTAGAATGATTCAGGACTTGTGCTTCCCCCTCCTCCACCCTCGGCGAAGATTTCATGTAAGAAGAAAATGAAGGTTGGAGGGAAAGGTACACAGATGATAGAGCTTTAGGAAGAGGGGATGATCACGATGACTCCGTAGTCCAGCAAACTTGGCCGCTAGCGAAAATATGTACAACATGAAGCAGTTTTGGTCACTGGTTCGAAGCGTTTTGATGATCGGTGCCGCCTGCAAGACTCGACACCAGTCACGCCGGGACAGCAGCAGAGGTAAGTTGTATGTGAGGATTTCCTGGATATTTTTATCTTTCTCTGCTCAAGATTTGTTAGTGGTAAGGCGCAAGTGCATCAGTTTGGCTATATTGGGTAAGAGTGAGGCACCAGTGAATGCACGATTCTGGCATTCTTAACCGATGACTGGCTGACGGAAAGAGAACAAATAGGGACTAGATATGGTAAAGTTTCACCTTCACGAGTACAATGTAAGCAGCCATTCTCGGCCACTTACCTAACGTAAAGGCGCATGATGAAATTCCCGAGATAGTCCTTGAAGAGTTTATGGAGGTATGTGAAAATAATGTATAAACAAAGACCATCTGTGTCATCAACATCACGTGATTACCAGCAATTTCAACCCAACACGTGTGCTACTGCAGCTATAATAATGTAAGTGGCTGACTACGTAACTTTAACTCTGATTAGCAGTTATTGCAAACTAGTACCACTCCGTTGCTATGTGTGTGTGTGCATGAGGGTATTCTATAACGCTTTTCTCTCACCACGACCATTTTCGAAGGCCACAAAAATGAGAAGCCGGGTTCTACAGATAAGAGGTGTGTACAGATGAGGCAAGGCAAGGTTACAGACGACAGGTGTGTGCAGGTGAGGCAAGGCAAGATTACAGACGAGGTGTGTGTGCGGGTGAGATGGGGTAATGAGTTAGGCAATGACGCCATGACATTGAACTTTCGTTATTTTGGAGCAAGATTGTTATCTTTGTGTGCGTGAGAGGATGTTACTTGAAAGTTTGAGACTCCTTAGGGCAATATATTTGCCCTACTCTTATTCATCTTTTGTGTAGCTCTCCTGCAGTCATTGCCTCGTTGCCTCGACTGTGCAACACTTGGTCGTCCAGTGATGCAAAGTTACATTTTTATACATGTAGCTATATGTCTGTCTGTCTCTGATGCTCTGCTCCCTTCAAGAGTTAACTCAAGTAAGTTAGCTCTCCCTGTCAAACACTCCCTCTTGCTCGTCCAAAGAGGGAGTGTTTGACGAGTGTGCTCCTTCATCTTGCCATTCCTTTTACCAACAGCATGTTATGCCTCTAACTTCTGGGGCCCACAACACCCGCGTACACCACTTCCAAGAAAGGGCCCAGCGAACCTAGAGGGAGAAGGACAAGCGGCAGGCACCCAACAGCGCCTCCCACCCGCCACAGCCAGTCAGAGAGGGTCACCGAACACCACACTGGGGCATGCGACGTGGGGAAGACTGACGCAGGGCTCGGACACGAGGCACCAACAGGGAATGGAAGGCCATAGAGAAACACAGGACGCGTCACTTCCTTAACTTTATTCAGAGTATGGCACCATAAGTTCTCCAGCAAGCACGCAGGGCACCTATCACCGTCATCGTACACTTGCTCTCGCCACACCATCCCTACGGAAAGAAACACGTCCACCAGGACCTCTACATGGTCCTTAACGAGCTCCAGCAGTACCTCTTTAACCAAAATGGATACAGGAGAGACACGACAAGTCGCGATAGGGTCGATACAGGAAGCCATGATGATAACAGCTGATTTAAACAAACATGGATTTCCCGCGAGTTTTCAGTGGCTGATGTGCTATGTCGAGCGTGGACAAAATGTTAGCGCTGGCGGCCACTCACGTTCGCCAACCCTGGCGATCGACAACCTTGGCGAACATTGTGTTTTAAAGTAAGGACTTCCTCACTCAGAGAATCAAGGCTGTACTTTTAAAGTACAAGCCACTGCGCCAGTGCTTCTGAGAGGTGCGTGGCCTTGGTAAGCCTGCGCCGACGAGTTGGCGACATTTCACATCACTCGCCCGCCCGCTCTCGGACAAGAGGCATCTAGACCTGACACGTTCCTTTAACAATCTGAAAAAGAGTGAAATTGGCAGAAGAATGAAGCAGAATATTACGAAAGTCAGAGGATTGGAGGGCAGGATTGTGACGCAAGATTACATAATTCCCGGTTGCGTCATCTTGGGTTTTGGATTCGTACTGTATTTCCATCGGAGTAGCAGCAGCATGGTCGCAGGTGCAGTGCACCTGTGATGTAGCTCCTCACTGTATAACACTTCAGTCACTGCTGACGTGCCACTGGAAGTAGCCGTACCAGGTGTTAACCACGAGTCAGATGACACACCAATCACTATGAATGCCGCGGAGGATGACCTCGTTCTGGTGTCTTCAACTTCCCCCCCGACATACGAGGAAGCTTTTAACCAGCAGCAAAAGAAGATGAACATCGTTAGATGCCAACGGATGCTTCACGCTGTAAAAGTGAATGAAGAACTAGAAAACTGGGACGACCTTCAGGACAAATCTCCTGCTGCCAGAGGTACCCGTCAACCGTTGCCCCTCCTCTTGTGGACTCTGCTTGGGGGGAAAGCAGTGCCAGCCAACCAAGAGAGGGCGCACCACAATCTTCGTGAGGTATAGAGACGGCGACCACGGGATGAGATACGGAGAGAGATCTGGAGGAACATCTGGAGTGCTCTTGTGTATAAGAAATGTGTACCCGTAATGAAATGATTATTTATCTATATTTATTGTCAAATGTGTAACTAATATTTTTTTTTATACTTTTTAAGGTAATTGTTTACTTCACCTCTTATCTGGTTGTCTTACTGATGATTGGATCACTGGAGGAGAACGAAACCCCACGGCGCAGTATGTGGACACTGCCACTGAAGACCTCCATTATCCTGCCCCGCGCCGCCGCTTCCCCGCTCTGCTGCGGCCCAGCCAATCCGGGCAGCTTCACCATCCAGTCCACCGCCGCGGCGACCTTACTCCCAGCTCTCTCCGCCGCCACTTCGTCCCTAGGCGGATACTTTGTTTCTCCCTTGCGCCGGACGCCCCAAGGCTTCGAGGGGCGAGTCTCTCTGGAAGCATACTTAGCTCACTTGGAGCTACTGGCTGCAGCTCAAGGATGGAGTGGCTCGGAAAAGGCAGTCTAGCTGGCGTCTTGCCTGAAGGGATCCGCCATGGAGGTACTGGGGCACCTGGCTGCCGGCCCCGCAGGATGAGCAGTGGCGGAGTGGCGCGGCAGCTACCTGACACTGTAGCGTCAGTGATAGTGGTGTCGAAATTGGTGGTGGTGTTTGTGGTCGTTTTGGTGTTTGGTGTCGCTGGTTGTTGCAGGTGGAACAGCGGTCACCATATGAAGAGGACACACCTAGGTGCACTGGCCGTATATAGTATATTCACAGTCACAGAAGAGATGCATGCAATCGTTAACAGAGTGCGCGTAGGAACTATAAGAGGTTTGAGATGACTAACACTGCAAGACCTGCTAGACGAAGCTAATAAGGAGGAGGAAAATGTGTCGTACAGACATAATTCTGTTATGAACGCGTATATGTAGCAGCCCTGCAGGCGAGCATATGAGCATGCTGTGTGTATGAGTTAGCCTGATATGAGTACATGTTTGAGTACAAGAGTGTGAATGCATGTGTGGGTGATCTAACTAGCGGCGTTGTGTTCAGTGCTGCCGTTTTACGTAAATTCGTCCGTCTGCTAAACGGATAGACACGTGACCCTACGGAAGTCACATGACCAGCGGAAATATTTCCGGATTGCTGTTTTCACCAATTTTATGAATGAAACAAATATTGTATTAAGAATAATATTAAACTTATCAATTTAACTCGTACCCTTGTTTTACTTGCGGACTTAACGCAATATCTGTCAATATTAGACAACCAGAGGCTGTCTGTGATATTTGCCTGCGGAAACTGTCGGAAGAGACCCAGACTTCTTTGGGTTTACGTCGAATTCCTGCACCGTGAAGCATTTCGAGGTGTCACATCTATTACCAACACGTACTGCATCTTATATCATGTGAGTGTTACTCTGTATTACACAGCTAATATGTTAACATTATCTCGTTTTCACACTTCTGACAGTGCAGATAGGTATGGTTAAGTCACCCTTTAGTTTGTTATTTACTCTGAAGATAGAAAAACGAAGTGTGGATGCAAACCTACACTTACGTGAAATGCATTTATCACGTATGCTATCCAGTAAACGTACTTTGAAGTAACAAAGTATTTTTACAACAGTTATCATCACCTCAATAGAACCTCAATATAAAACCTCAATAGAAAACGGCGGAAATTTTACGTCACTACCAGCTACGGAAAAACAGCAGCTCTGGTTGTGTTGCTCGTTGTCTACAGGCTGGCGCCGTTATCTGCATCGCTAATGAAAGGAGAGCTGACACAACCCCATCGGTTGACCTCTGAGGACATGGGGTCATGAAAGTGTTCCTGTGTGTGTGTGTGTGTGTGTGTGTGAGGGTTTGCTAACCATGGAATAGTTGTTATACGGTACCGTTTAATTGTAGTTCTGTGAGTATGAGTGCTTGTATAGTATAAGCACCAATTATCCATACCAGTATGGATATAATTTGCATGACTCGTACTTATATCTTGCAAGCTAGAATAGGTGTAGTTTAGTGTCGCCTGGCAGAGGTGATGACATAGGAGGCAGGGTCTGAGGAACCCTGTGGCACTGAGGGACAGGGAGAAAGAGTATGGAGACCGCGACGTGACAAGACGTGCGAGTACAGTTTGCTTGTGACTGATCATGAACGGTGCGAGTGCCTGCCGCCCTTGTGCCTACCTGCGTTGTGACTGTATTGCACGGTGACTTGTGTACTGTAGTGTAATATATGGACATAAGAAGAAGTGTGTTTTCCTCTTCCTGCTCTGTGTGACTGTTCTCACTGAGAGTAACCGTGTTAGCCGTACTTTTAAAAACTTTCGCCAAGCCTGGGAATGACAGACCTCGCCAGACTTTCCTTCGCCAGGGTTGGCGATGGAATCGTATTGGAATAGCCTGACGAACTGTGTAGCCGAGAGGCCTCCCTTTCCCGTGAGTGAGAAATTTTTTTCCTACAAATTATCAATTTTTGTAATAAATAGAATACACATTGTAATTCTAAAACTCTGAATAGAACAATGTAGTAAAGAAAATACTATACTCGCATTGCTTTCTCAAGACTATCGTGATTCTAGCGGGAGGTCAAGACAACACCAGGCGCCCCAGTTGAGTTATTTTAATTTGTTTCTATTATTTTGGTTTGAATATTATTTTCGGTGAAAACATCTTACCATTTGGTGATCTGATAATAGAGTTTTTACTTTGAGCTGTAAATAAATAATAAATAATAAATAAATCTATTATTTTATAAATGAGGGTGGAAACGCTCAGGTGCTCTGCAGTGAGGTGTGTCAACTCAATCCCTGTACCGCTGCACCTCCGTTTATTTCCTTGTGCTGTGTTTGTTCATTATTTACATTTACATTATTGCATAGTATACACATATTTGTACTTAGTATCACATTTGTCTTTGGACATCGTTTGCAACTAGAATTACTTATGGGGCGGGCTGGAATTTTGTCTTTTTTTCTTTGGTTAATAGCACATTTAGGCTTCTTGTTGGTGATGTGTTGGTCAGCCTGTGGAACAGGAAGAATTTCTGTAAGTGAACCCCATGATGATGTTTATGGTGCACCATTATGTTTGAACATTGTACTTGCAAGTGTAGGCAAGATTGATGGCAGTATGTAAGTAGTCTTCAGCCACTTTGGGCGGGAGTAATCTTTTTTGGCTCTAAAAAGGTATTCATGATGATTATTTAACCCTATAACACTAAACTTAATAATGTACATGCAATCTATTATTTTCTTTGCTTTATGGTCAACTCGACCCCCAGTCATCTCAGCTCTAGTTAAACTGGTACATTTTCAATTTTTTTGAAATTTTATTTTGAATGAATTTGGATGTATTTTGGATGAATTTGCTGCTTCTGTGCAAATCATAAGTTTTCCCATCTCCTCCCCTCAAAACTTAAGATTTGTGACAAGATTAGTAAAACCTATTCATTTAAGTTAAAACATACCAAAAAGTACCAGCAAAAAAATATTGCGAGGTGACCTAACCTAAATTAATATAAACCGCTACAGTAGCAGCGTTTCTATCCAGCGGTTTCAGACGCATATTGTATTATATATATATATATATATATATATATATATATATATATATATATATATATATATATATATATATATATATATATATATATATATATATATATATATATATATATATGTATAACACAGGAGATATGATTCCATTCAACCCATGTCATTGATGGGACAAAATCATCAGGACCCTTCTGTAAATTTTCAGACACCTTGCAAACTACTAATATAACAGCATTTAACATCTAATAATTCGTCGGTAGCCACTAATAATCAGATACGTCAGTTAAGTGTACCATGATACTCGCTGCGAGCTTCCATAAAGTCATGGAAAACCTCTTTCATCAAATGAAACTTTTGACTTTCCTAAGAACCATCAATTACTAGCCTTCTGAGTAACTTTTGAAGACCTGTGTTCTTTTCACTGTGCCAATCTTGCTAAGATTTTAACCGATGCCATGGCTGTACGTATATTAACAAATAAACTTTACCTACATGCAAGGTCACTGTACAAGATCGACAGAATCATAACATATTAGGTCTTACGTGTGCAGTCGTGGTGAAGCGTGGCGCCGACCTGAAGTGTTGAAGTAGAGCAGAAGAGTCAGCAGACTTCATCCAAGCAGCGCAGAGATGGAGTCACTGGCGGTGGTTCTGTTCCATCACTTGTAATAGTTCACTGTAGCTGCCCCCGACAAGGGGACACAAGTCCAACTGCTTTGATCTTCATTCATTCCGCAGCACGGTAGTAGTAGCGTGAACTGCAATGTTACATAATTACCAAAATAACTCAGAAAACTATAAATAACAATGGAGATGTAATCTAAACTAGTCGTTTATGTAACTACTCAAATCCATCAAGTTCACCAACAAGTTAAACAATCACAATATTGAGCAAGTTACTATCACTGTTTGCTGATAAACCCTTAACCTTCAGCAATTGTTAAACGATTACATACCTTTTCTTGCGACTGCTGGGCAACTAAATCCAATCCTTTGTTTCCACACAGACGGGGACGCCAACCCACACTCTTCGAGGTGAAGCGGAATCAACTCCTGCTGCTACAAGTTGCTGGCTGGGAGTACACCGCACACGTGCACACCCACCTCCCGTAGGCTGGGTGGTGACTGCTGCCTCACACTTCAAGTCTGGCCGACTAACTGAGGCAAAATAATGATGCGCACACACTAAACTTAATTCGGAGCTTCAGACTGTTCCCTGACGCACTTCGAACATTCTACACCGTTAGCAACAAAACAACCTTTAAGAATCTTAATTATGCCTAAATAACGAATAATGAGGGAAAGTTTATAAGTAACTGTTAACAAATATGATAAGTTTATTTTCATCCCTTTGCTCTAAAAAAAAACACTTACAAGTACGAATTTCATGACTCCAGCCACACAAGCAATCCCATCCATACCATACATAATACTCGGCACCGCCACGCCCTTCCTCACCTCTCTCAGCCCATCAGATTTACACGAAGTAATTGTAGAATTTTCAATAAGCTGGTGATCATTATTATGGCAGGATGTATGCATGATGGTTCCTGCATAACTCAGAAAATATGAGTAATAGAATGAAAATACGTGATAGTTTATTGATATTTTAGTCTTTACATGTGTTCGTCACCCGTTACTTCAACTCACAATAATAATGATTTCAGTAAACATATATGCACAAGTTATTTTCACCGCTTCAAGTCTTTGGGTTATGAGAACAAATAATTAAACATGTACACAATAATTTTCTGTTTAATATTATGCATACAAACATTCACCTCACCGCTGCCTTATTTATAAAGACGTTTGCAGCAAGCGTAATGAATCTCTCTCTCTCTCTCTCTCTCTCTCTCTCTCTCTCTCTCTCTCTCTCTCTCTCTCTCTCACACACACAAAATTAAATAAATAAATAAATAAACAGATAAATAAATGCAACAATGAAAAATAAATAAATAGAATGCAGAAGGATATTCACTTCAATTTCTATAAAAGTACAAGCTTAACTAAGACTCAACAGTAATGCCATGAAAGTGTAATTTCTGGTAGACAGGTGAGTGTTATTATTATTATTATTATTATTATTATTATTATTATTATTATTATTATTATTATTATTATTATTTTGTCCTTGGTACACAATGATTTAGATGTACTTATATATCGTTGAAGAGAGAGAGAAGAGAGAGAGAGAGAGAGAGAGAGAGAGAGAGAGAGAGAGAGAGAGAGAGAGAGAGAGAGAGAGAGAGAGAGAGAGAGAGAGAGAGAATCAGAATCAGAATCAAAATTTCATATTCCCTATGTTACTAGTTTGCTTTAGTGTGCAATTTATTTTAAAATTTTCTAATGTTGTTACTATGACTATCGTAATTATTATTATTATTATTATTATTATTATTATTATTATTATTATTATTATTATTATTATTATCATTATTATTATCATTACTATTATTATCATCACCACCATCACCATCCTACATCGCACTATCCTCCCCCCGCATTACTGGCGAAAGACTGAGGTCTGTCTTCACGCGTGGAGTGGCCAGAGTCAGTGCGTGGTTGCAGGCGCCTGAGGGCAGCGAACACTGACACGGGGCAGCTGGGGTAACGCTGGGCGCACGTCGGGACCTGTAGTGTTTGGCCTGCGCTGGGCTCCCTCTGGGTGGCTTCTTGCAGAGACTGTCCCGCCATCTCAGCTTCTATATAGTCTTTTAGTACCGAGGCGTCCCCTCCGGCCTTGGGTCTGATGATAGATAACAGGAAATAAGGAGCTGCTATCCTGTTATTCTGACTTTTCACTCTTAGCATGTATAGTCAGTCACCTGGTAACAGATAACATATAAGGAACTCAACGAAACATTATTTCTTATCATCTTATTATAAAAGA
This sequence comes from Scylla paramamosain, assembly GCF_035594125.1. Classification (NCBI taxonomy): domain Eukaryota; kingdom Metazoa; phylum Arthropoda; class Malacostraca; order Decapoda; family Portunidae; genus Scylla; species Scylla paramamosain. The sequence goes on from NC_087178.1 coordinate 17,220,891, forward strand.
AAAAAAAATACAATTACTGAGCAGTGAAGATCTTTCCAAGAGACTGACTGAGCAATACGAGTCGATGCGTATTGTCACCAGATAACAGATAGGAAATAAGGAAGAGTTTTTTCTGATGATCCGCGAGCACCTTCAGTGAGTGAGTGTGTGAGTGAACCTGATAACATTGTCTTTCCGTAGCGAAGTGTTTCGTAATTTTATCTTGATTGTTTTTAACGGACTAATGAAATTTACTTGACTTTTCGCTAAGGATGTTTTCTTGACGCGTTAGTTTTAGTTAACAATAGTTCATCGTCACTAGAAAATACACTCACAAGAACCTCATCAATGAATCTTCTACTCATATATTTATTCATATTAACAAGGACTATGCACTGAGAGAGAGAGAGAGAGAGAGAGAGAGAGAGAGAGAGAGAGAGAGAGAGAGAGAGAGAGAGAGAGAGAGAGAGAGAGAGAGAGAGAGAGAGACACGAGAATCTGACTCATCACCTGCGTAATCCTTAGAACCAGTGTTGAGCAAGAACCCAAACACTAATGCAACAACTGTCTTGACCAACACACCGTCACAGACTCACGCCCTCCCTGTGAGAACCCAAGGTATTCACCAGCCTAGCAGACTCACGTGAAGATCAGACTGAGCACCTCGCCGAAGATGGAGGAGTGGGAGAATCTATTAGCCTGCATCTCACAAATGAACCGCAAGACGCAGGCATGCCCGTCCATCCCTGCTGCCACCATGCTCTCCTCTATCTGTCCCAGCAGCTCCCTCTGGTCCTGCTGGATGCTCCTGTGGTGGTGGACATAAAAAAAAAAAAAAAAAAACATTATGAAACACTTTTTTATGGTTTTTATGTTTCTTTTATGGTTCTAGTGACAGATTAACAAGGTTTCCACAATATGCATAGACGAAACACTCTTACAAACCCGACTAGTCATATCTGTGGCCTTTGAAAATAGTCATGGTGAGAGAGCAAAGCGTTTCTGAATACGGGACAACGGATCAGTGTGGGGTAGCGATTCTGATGGATGCTGGTAGTTATGCAAGAGGAAGAGGAGGAGGAGGAAGAGGAGGAAGAGGAGGAGGAGGAGGAGCAAGTTGATGGTTCTGGAAGAAAATATTGGAGGAGGAAGAGGGAGAGGAGGAGGAGGATTGGAAGAAGACATTGGAGGAGGAGGAGAAAGTTACATAAGAAGAAGAAAAAGGAGGAGGAAGTTATAGGAGAAAATAGCAAAACAACAACAACAACAACAATCACAACAAGAGAAGAGCAAGAAAAAGGAAGGAAACAAGAATAGGAACAAAAAGAGGACACACATCACCATCACCTCACTTCACACCTCTCATCACCACTCAGGCATTATATAAACTCATTTAAACGCTTGTTATATAAATCAGGGAAAAGTTTAACATGCAAAAAATCCTCATCACATCCCCATTCACACACACAAACAGACACACACACACACACACACACACACACACAAGGATCTTCAGCTACAGAGTGTCCCAAAAGTCTGAACACATAATAAAAGAAGGAAATAAAGACAACTAAGGGAAAACATAACTATTTTTTCATTCCCATATCCCCACTGTCACCTTTATCACCACCACTATCACCTACATCACACCTCGCATCACCACTCAAGCACCAGTCTTCCACCATTTATCACCTCTCATCACCTCTTACCATCATTTTCACCAGCCGTACACCATTCATCACTCCCATCACTACCAGTCATCTCACCACCACACTCCTAATAGTGAATGAGTGAATGAAGCAAGGAATTGAAGTGTAATGAGTAAAATTTTAATTCCCTTTCTGTCTAATGGGATAAAATATAATAGTTAATAGAATTCCTTTGTATGCAGACTTTAGGCACATCCTGTATATGTACTTAAAAGCTTCCTTGACTCAAATTTTTCACTACAAAACAGTTTCTACCACAAACGTCTATCTCTTTACTGTTTTGTACACTTATTTCGTACCGTCGGATCTTGAAATTATTTTACAGTCTCGAGAAAACAAAAGAGGAGGAAGAGGAAAAGAGAGATGATGAGGAAATGAAAATAATATTCTCTCTCTCTCTCTCTCTCTCTCTCTCTCTCTCTCTCTCTCTCTCTCTCTCTCTCTCTCTCTCTCAACAGTGCAAGGAAAGTTAAGAAAGAAAGACCGTGGCAATAAAAACTAAATCACTCTTGAACTCTACTGCAATATAACTAACTACACGTCCCACAGTCAACCCAGTCTGTCAACCAGTCAGTCAGTCACTCCAGCAGTCATTCAGTTATTCTCCCCCTTGACTTCTCACCCCCAATACACCTAGACGCAAGAAGGACTGAAAGGTTATGCAAGTTCCCCCTAAATCTACTCGATACCCTTAGCAATTCCATCTCTCACAGTCAACTCAGTCAGTCAATCCAATCAGTCAACCAGTCAGTCAATCACCCAAGCAGTCATTCAGTCATTCTCCCCTTGACTCCAACACCCGACACACACCTAGGGGACGCAGAGAAGGGCAGGGCACGAGCATTCCCTGGGCTCTCCCCGAATAAGTTGGGGAGATAGAACACAAGCCCAAGGGTGATGGTGGACAGGGCGACCGTGACTGTGGTGCCGTTAACCTCCACCTCGTAGGTTGGAAATGTGGTGCCAATGGTGATGGTGCCAGTCTCGGGCCCGAAGTCTCGTGACATCTGGCAGTGTGTGGAGCAGGACGAGGACGAGGAGGACGAGGAGGAGGAGGAGGAGGAGAGGAATTAGATTGATAGGGAAGAGAACGAGTGGATGAGATCGTTAAGTAAGAAAGGTTAGGTTACTAGTGATGGTGGTTCTCTCTCTCTCTCTCTCTCTCTCTCTCTCTCTCTCTCTCTCTCTCTCTCTACACACACACACACACACACACACACACTGTCTTTCAATGCGCGGCAAGCCTTGGATGGTTATATATATGAAAGGAGAAAAAGAAAACGAAAGAAAATAAAAAATAAAAACTTCATTACCCACACACACACACACACACACACAACCCACCTTCTTTTCTTCCTCCTCCTCGTCGGGTTGAACACTTCGTAAAGCTGAATCTGAATGCGGAAGGAGAAGAGAACAACAAAGGCAAACTCGTAGGCTTCAACTTCTGTGTCTCCTAGAGGGATTGACAACTGCAGCAGGAAGATCCACACTGGCCTCAGCGGCTGCACTACTGACGAGGGGTTCAGGAGAATGTCGAACGTCATCACAGAGGCGGAGGAGAGAGAGGGGTGGCGTACAGCAAGTAGGTACCGTGGCGCAGATTTGTTTAGGAGAACAGTAGAGAGAGAGGGAAAGAGGGAGCGTCTGAGGTTTGTTTCTGTTAGTCTTTCTCTTATTTTGTCTTCCTTGTCCTTCCTGCCTGTCTGTTCTTCTCTATGTCTGTCTGTCTGTCTGTCTGTCTTTGTGTGGGTTGAAGAGTGTTTTTTTATTTTTTTTTTTTTGCTCAAACTTCTTTATATCTTACTTTATTCTCTTATCCTTCCTTCCTCCATTCCTTCTCTCTCTCTCTCTCTCTCTCTCTCTCTCTCTCTCTCTCTCTCTCTCTCTCTCTCTCTCTCTCTCTCTTACATCCCACGGAGGTCACGCGCCTGGAGGAAGGAAGATGGGGAAAAAATAAGTCATTTCTGCATTCTTGATTTGACAAAATGAGTCTTACATGTAAGTTCTTTATTATAGAGAAAAACCGTGTAGCTCTCTCTCTCTCTCTCTCTCTCTCTCTCTCTCTCTCTCTCTCTCTCTCTCTCTCTCTCTACATGTATCCGAACTGGCTGATAAATTTTTTTCAACTTTTCTTTTCCTATGGTTAAGATTTTAACATTTTAGGGGAAC
>NC_087178.1:17229750-17232250 GCF_035594125.1 Scylla paramamosain
CAACAAAATTTTTCCTCTAAGTTTAAGTAAAGATCCAAAGCTTTCTGCTCTTTAGTTTGCCTTTATAATTTCCATTTTCTTTTTCACCACTACGTTTTCTATTATTTGGAGAGTGAGCATAGAGTGACGACCATGGAGGTCCATGGTGACGACAGTTCACTACTGTGGCCTGGGGCTGTACCGTTCAGGATTCTATGAGACAACGACTTTGTACTGCACACATTGCCTAACAGGAAGCCAATGACTTTAAGACGGGCGTGATGTGGCACGACGAGCCACACCAAACGCGAACCGGGCAGCTGAATGTTGCCGCTGGTGCAAGCCTTACCAGTAGCACCGTAGCACAAACTGTTACTAATGATCCAGTCTTGATATGACCACGCCTCGAACAGTTCCGTTAGTCATGGAGTCATTTAAATTTTCACGTATCTTGTAGATATTACGAAATTCAAAATTTATTTCTTTCTTTACAATAGCAATATGACTGCTAACAGTGAGCTCAGTTAAGCTGAGGACTCAATGCTACTCAATGAGCTGCGAACCGCTTTCGTGCGAAATCTTTGAGCTGCGGGCTTATATAAGTGCTAGTATAGTTTTTTTTTTTTTTTTTTTTTTTGCCTGCAAAATTATTCAGTAACGACTTGGAAGCACCTTCTGATGATATGAATTAATACAAGTTTTAATAATCAAATTATAACCACTGTATAAAGCTGTGGAAAAGAGATAAACCGTGGGAGCTCAATCTTGCGCCCCGTGTGTTCTGCGGGTCTACTAGTAGATGGGTCCTAATATAACTTTTTAGTCTATAAAATTATTCACTAACGACTTGAAGGCACCTTCTATTGATACAAATCAAAAACCGGTTTTAATAATCAAGTTATAGTCGCTATATAAAGCTGTGGAGAAAAAACAACAAATCTTGGAGTCGTACGTTGTGGTGCTGACGCGATGATGCGCATGCGCAGAAGGTAGACTCGCCAGTATTTTCGCAGCTCAAGGATTTCGCATGACACCGCCACCGCAACACCCTGAAAACTAAACTGGCAAGCAAGACGACCACGCTGGCTACCATTTCCCTGGAACAGGAATTCAGCCTTTGCATTATTAAACTTAAATTTGTTCATCTGCATCCCACTCGATTATTTGTTCCGAGCCAAACTGCAACAGACGGAGGGCAACCTCTTGCTCGTCACCAGGAAAAGAGATAGGCTGTTAGAGCTTCACCTGATAGGTTATCTGCATAATACATGTAGCCAAGAGCTGCTGTACACCTAACCTCTGCCAGAGGACGGACATAAAGACAGAAAAGCAGCGGGCCACAGAGCCCTGTGGCATACCGTAGAGAAGAGAGGAGGAAGCAGACTTAGACCCATCAATAGAGAAATAGTGAGTGTCATTTTCAAGCCATTTAAGAGGCGTACCATGGATACCGAAGAAGTTTTCTAACGGCCGAAGTAGAATATCGTAATCCACTGTGAATAACGCGGCAGAGAGGTCAAGGAGCACCAGCGCAGTGACACTACCGCTGTGCGCCTTAGCCAGGGCATCACTTAGGAGGCGACACAGGGCAGCTTCAGTAGAGTAATTTGGACGATAAGCAGACTGACGAGGGTTCGCAAGGCTGTTAGAATATATAGGAAGATAGTTGCTCTGATACATCTTTCTATATAATCTTACTCAAGGCAGACATGTTAGAGATAGTACGATAATTAATCAAGACTGGTTCAAGGGACGCTTTTTTAATATTGGGGTGACAATAGCCGGATTAAGGTTGTCGCAGTGGTGGCCAGTACTCTAGGACAGGTTAATAAGAGGAGCTATATAGGGCACGAGCTCCTTGACACACTATTGCAGCAAAGAGACAAGTGGAAGGTTCAGAGTGCAGGACTTAGTGGGCAGCGCCATAATGACATTACGAACTGTCAGCTCCGATACAGTCCTAACTGGGACGGCGTTACAAGGCTGCAGGTCACAGTATGAGACACGGGAACTGGCATCCTTCTGCTGCCGAATGGTAATCACTTTATCGTAAAAGAAACTGGCAAAATCGCCACCAAGCTGCTGACTACTGCTGTGCTCCGGAAGTAGGCGAGGCTTTCTGCTACCAGAGAGAGTACCATACACCTTGAGTAGTTCCTTGCTGCCACGGCGACTAGCTACTGTCTTCTCTTTATAATAAGCAGCCTTAGCTCTAGTCAGCTGTCTGTTACAACTATTACCCTAAGCTTTAAAAGCTTTATAGGTAATGGTGTGGACGCTTACTGTTCAGCCAGTGCGCTCACAAGCTCTTTTCTCACGCTTTACTGAACTAATGTCGTGACTCTTCCACGGGTGATCAGGCCTGATGTAAACACCGTGAGTGGAATTAGGGACGTGCACATTCAGTACTTGGCTTAATACATGACTGTACTGAGTGACCATGTTTTCAACAGTGTTGTAAGCTGGACCTGCGGGGACGCAGCAACATCCTGGCGAAACTGTTCAACGTTAATATCGGCAA
>NC_087178.1:17234750-17237250 GCF_035594125.1 Scylla paramamosain
ACTGGTGAACTCTCGCATTAGAGGGGTGGACAGAATAGGGGTGAGAGGAGGTAGAATATCTTGTGCAGCGAGGGAGTAGGAGGAGGGGAAGCATGAAAAAAAATAATAATAATAAATAAAAAATATATAATGACAATAATAATAATAATAATAATAAGAAGAAGAAGAAGAAGAAGAAGAAGAAGAAGAAGAAGAAGAAGAAGAAGAAGAAGAAGAAGAAGAAGAAGAAGAAGAAGAAGAAGAAGAAGAAGAAGAAGAAGAAGAAGAAGAAGAAGAAGAAGAAAATAAACCAAATTAATCTTGATAAAAAAATGAGTAAATAAACTTAATAAATAAATAATATACCATAAAACAAACTAAATAAGAAAATACAGAAGAAGAAGAAAATGAAAATCATAACCACAAAAAATAACCTTAACAGAACGGAGAGAGAGAGAGAGAGAGAGAGAGAGAGAGAGAGAGAGAGAGAGAGAGAGAGAGAGAGCGTTCATTAATGCCTCGTAGGGGTCAGAATCGCCCCATAAATAAGCGCAAAACAAACCTTCTATTAATTCTTGACGAGGCCAAAAGTTAATGAATGCTTTGTTTACACTTCCTCGTGCCCCATTGGCTGAGCCCACGTGACCTCACCAGTGCCGGCCAATGGCAGGAGGAGGAGGCGGAGGAGGAGGCGGAGGCGGAGGTGGAGCAGGAGGAGGAGGTGGAGGAAGAAGAGGAGGCGGAGGAAGAGGAGGAAGTGAAGGAAGAGAATGAGGAGGAAGAAGAGGAGGTGGAGATGGAGGAGGTGGAGATGGAGGAAGAGGAGAAGAAGGATGAAGAAGAGGACGTGGAGGTGGAGGAGGAGGAGGAGGAGGAGGGGAAAGAAGAAGAGGACAGCAACAGACCTTTAGGTCCCTGCAAGGTTGTTTGGTAACCACTTCTAACTAGCTGCAGGGTAGAGACACGGGTCAGTACACAGCAGAGGGCTCCTGGTTACCGTACACGAGTTAAATACGTCATAAACGAAATCCAATAAATTTGTCAAGCAGGAACATTTATTTCTGAAACCGTGTTGCGAATCTTTCATAATTCTATGTTCTTCTAAATATTCAACCATCTCATCTCTAATCATGGTTTCCATCAGCTTGCACACTACTGAAATTAAACTAATCAGCCTGTAACTCGTTGGAAGTGATTGATTTCCTTTTTTTTTTTTTTTTCAAATATTGACGTGAAATTTGTTAATTTTCACAGTGGGAGGAGGAGGAATTTACCGGCTAGTAATGATTTATTGAATAACATTGAAAGTTGTTACATCAGCTCATTTCTTGCATCTTTAAGAATCCTTGGTGATATTTTGTCTGGTCCGAGACTTCTGTTTACGTTCACGGTGTTCATGACTGAGAGGGTTTCGTTTTCGCGGCTTGTGAAGGGAGGCAGCGTAGTGCCACCTGTTGGCGCCACCTGCCTGAGGCGCGGGGCCCGGAAGGCTGCCCTCGACGCCTTCAGGAGGAGGAGGAGGAGGAGGAGAGATGAAAGAGAGAGAGAAAAAAAAATGGAAAAAAGATTACAACAACAACAACAACAACAACAACTACTACTACTACTACTACTACTACTACTACTACTACTACTACTACTACTACTACTAATAATAATAATAATAATAATAATAATAATAATAATAATAATAATAATAATAACAATAATAATAATGATAATTCTACAACAACAAGAACAACAACAACAACAACAACTACTACTACTACTACTACTACTACTACTACTACTACTACTACTACTACTACTACTACTACTATTACTACTATTTCTATAACAACAACAACAACTACTACTACTACTACTACTACTACTACTACTACTACTACTACTATTACTACTACTATTTCAGCACTCGTAAACAAAGCCAAAAGAATGAAAAATAGCTCATATTCCTTGCCTTAATTAGAGAAAACACACACACACACACACACACACACACACACACATTAACTGTTACTAACGAAGCTAATAAAAGAGAGAGAGAGAGAGAGAGAGAGAGAGAGAGAGAGAGAGAGAGAGAGAGAGAGAGAGAGAGAGAGAGAGAGAGGAGAGAGAATAGTAGTAGTAGTAGTAGTAGTAGTAGTAGTAGTAGTAGTATTCAAAGTCAAGTTTTAATTTCGTATAATGAATTATCCACAGTGTGTACTTATTAGTTACCATATTAGGAAGATAATTACCTTATATAATTCATGATTGTGTATAAAACCCTAACTGTGATAGAAACGACAATATAAAATGGTTAAAAATATTCCTTAAGAGTTAATAAAATCAATAAGAAATCGTTAAAGATTAATGGAATGCATATGATAAAACACTTGTGCACAGAAATATTACATACATAAACATACACTCACAAAGAAGAGATACACCAGTCTTGGCAGTGTCTACTCCTGTTTCCTGCAAAGTGATGCAGGAAGCCATTCTGAAGTGCTTAACTATCGACTTCAAAACGGTCTAT
>NC_087178.1:17242250-17267250 GCF_035594125.1 Scylla paramamosain
TTCATGTAAGACGGACACTGGACAAGGGCAACGAAAAGAACGAAGAAAAAAAGCCCACTAAGTTGCCAGTCCTGAAGAAGTCAAAAAGGATAATCTAAATTGGAGGATATGTGTCTTGAAACTCCCTCTTGGAAGACTTCGGCTCATAAGAAGGACGAAATGCAGAAGTAGACAGGAAGTTCCAGAGTTTACAGAGATAAGGATAGAAGCTGTAGGAGGTGTTAAGTAGTCGGAAGATGGAGGCGAAGGAGGAACAAGCCATGAATCATTCTAAGAAGAGATCTTTTTTAGTAAAGGTTTAAGATAGATAGATAGATAGATAGATAGATAGATGAATGAGATCACAGTGGCATCAGGTTAAAATAGAGGGAAAGATAAAGTGAAGCTGTTGGAGATCATTATTTTTTGGCTAGGGGAGTTAGATCGAGAAAGAATTTAACAACTCCTATCGAGGAATTCTCTTGGCTAGTTGGAGAACAGACTTGGCATGTTTTCGGGAAGAAATATAAAAGCGAATGAGTCTCAGGTGATGGAAGGCTCAAGTGTCATTTGTGGGCCGCCTCTTTATTGGCACGAAAACAGGCTGAGTTAAATCAAGGTTTGAAAAGAGTGAGAGAAAAGTGAGAAATGTACGCCACCATGCCAGACACTGTCACCTCTGTTATGCGCTCAGCACACAGAGACGGGTTCCCGACACGGAACCAGTACTACTACTATTACTACTAATACCACCACCACCACCGCCACCACCACCACTACTACTACTACTACTACTACTACTACTACTACTACTACGGAAATAAAATAAACAAATACATGAGTCTTCCTTGAAATATAAAGTTTTCTTTCTTACCCTTGTCAGCCTAAGATATATTAATAACAATACCAAAATTATATAACATTTACCAGATTTGGTCTCATTAATGTTAAGTACAGCTTGAAATATCACTTCTGTACTTAAGAAGTTACTACATTTAAGTTGTGATGTATTTTTGGCTGGATTTCTGAAGAGATCCATTTTCTTTTGAGGGGTGTCTTAGGTATGTAATAGGGAATTTTTGCTAGATAGATAGGTACATGGATGGGCAGATAGACAGATAGACAGATGGATGGATAAAAGACAGGTAGACGGACAGATAGACAGATGAACAGAAGGATGGATGAGTACACACACACACACACACACACACCGCGTAGTGTGGTATGCAGTGGTTAGCAAGCTCGGCTCACAACCAATAAAGCCAGGGTTCGAATCCTGGGCGTGGCGAGGCAAATGGGCGAGCGTCTTAATGTGTAGCAAGTAGATATGGGATGTAACCCGATGGGTTGTGACTTCGCTGTCCTGGTATGTGGTGTGTCAGTGGTCTCATCCTACTCAAAAATCGGCCACTATGAGCTCTCTCCGTAGGGGAACGGCTGGCTGGATAACAAGCAGACGACCGTAGGTGAATGACACATAACGAGTAGTGTAGTGGTTAGCACCACGCTCGGCTCACAACCTGGTGAAAAGGCAAACAGCCTGACCCAGGATGACACAGTGGCCCAGAGTACACCTTAGTTGTGTTAAGAGTAGAATTATACATCATATAAGTGGTCAGTGTCGCATTGCTGCCACAGTGACTTCACTATGTGAATGTCTCTCAGAACAGTGATAACACTTATGAAGGATGCAGGGCATCTAAGGACGTGGCAGTTCAGGCTGGACTATAGGTATCTGTGCGAGGTTAGTAATGCCCTGGTGTGTGCTGTACATTGTTCATCAAGGGGTGCACTCACTGCAACACTATCTCATGGAGTGCCCACTCATTCTTGAATTGAGGCCACAGGACCTGCCTTTCCTTTTCTCTTCGTTCATCAACTCTGCCACACTCAAGAATATTCTTCAATAATATCCAAAGTTTATCCCCAGATGATGATGCAGTGTGCGTCTTTGCCCTTCTTTCAATGGCTAGTCCATTCAGGGTGTGATTGGTTATATATATATATATATATATATATATATATATATATATATATATATATATATATATATATATATATATATATATATGCCTTTTTTCTTTCTTTTTTCTTTTTTTTTTTTTCTTTTTTTTTTTCTTTTTTTTTTTTTACGTATAGTTTTGAAAGGTTTTATAAGTGCAATTTCCTTCACGTAAATATTTTGCCTTATCCTTCCTTTGCCCATGGGGAGGCTGGTAGTTTCCGCCCTCCTTAACACACAACAATCAATCAGTCAATCAGTCAATCAATCAGTCAATTAAATTTTAAAGATATATTATATATACAATGATAAAAGAATCAAAGATAGGTAATAAAACACATCAAAAAAGGAATAGAAAACAAAAACAAGTAATTATCATATAGAGAAATACCAAGAAAATACATAAGAACACGAGAAATACGAAAATAGACACAAACCGTCCCTTGTGCAAGAAGATATTTCAAAATCACACAAAAATAAATAAAGATATACAACAAAATGCCGCAAAAAATAAGTAAAATAAATAAAAACACGCAATGTTCACACACAAAAATACCAATAAAAGACATAAAAACACGAGAAATACGAAAAAATGCACGAACAGATCCTAAGATGAGACAGACCCTCAGGTCAGCAGCACAAGATGGCGGGAGGTAGGAGCTGACTGCGTACCAGCTGTCCTCGATCACGTAAGTTTTTCAGAGGTTTCCAAGGGTAATTCAGGGACGACAGGGGTGCCACTCGTACATAAGGCTACAAGCTACAGGTACTATGATTTTAAGTGCTACAGGTCAATTAGGGGAGAAAATAATACCGGTTAAGTTATAAGGGAGTGGATTTCGTGACTAATACTAATAATAATACTGATATTAATTATTAATAGGCTCAAATGTGTGTTTTGGGGAAGAGTTAAGGCTTAACGGATTCTTGTCTTGTGGTAGACTACGTGATTTTGTTGTGATTATTATTATTATTATTATTATTATTATTATTATTATTATTTATTATTATTATTATTATTATTATTATTATTATTATTATTATTGGTGGTGTTTCTTCTCTCGGGTTTTATGGAAGTAACCTTAGTCTACCAATTTTGAAACGATTTCATTTCTGGCAAAAATGTGATTATTTTATTTTATTTTATTTTATTTATTTATTTATTTATTTATTTATTTATTATTTTTTTTTTTATCGAGATTCATATTGTGAAAGGATTGGCAGTGAAATTTATGAACTTAATTAATCTAAATGATCTGATGAAATGAAAATGCAAATGTAATCCCTTATTTTCTTTCTTTTTTTCTTTTCTGTTATTTTCTTCTTCACCTGACCTAACCTAACCTTAAGTTAACCTAATATAAATATTTTTTTTTGTGGAGGAGTTAGGCCTCATAGCTTTTTATCACACTTTTTGTTACCCTTGCTCAGTGCCCAAATAAAAAAAAAATAATAAATAAGTAAAAAAAATAGGCCTACAGAATTCTTGTCTTGTGATAAGCCTGAGTGATTTTGTTATTATTATTATTATTATTGTCATTATTGTTGTTGTTGTTATTGTTGTTGTTGTTGTTGTTGTTGTTGTTGTTGTTGTTTTTCCTTTTTTCTTGTCCCCCACTTTTTTTTTTTTTCTTTTTAACCAAGTTGTCACTAAACAATACACTTCTTCCCATGGACTAATCCTTTGAAACAATTACAGCACAACTCTCACTCATATTTTTGTTTTTGTTACTACCACATTTATTTACTTAAAAAATGTAAATTGACTGCTGCTTATGCACTATCCAAATGGTACAAATCATTAAGTTAAAATATAAATTAGTTTGCTATTAGGGTTGGTGCATCAGCAGTGTGTTGGCTTCTCTGCACCGAGTCATTACTGTGTTGAGTGGGGAGACAGGAAGCCCACCAGGTGAGATAACCAGGTGAGGTCTGGGATGCCACAGGGCTCAGTGCTTGCCCCAGTAATGTTGTCTTTGCATTGATGAAAACTTGTAAAAAATTGTGGAAGCTTATGGTGTTTGTTGTTGCTTATGTGCTGACAATGCCCATATTTGTGTCCCAGTCACTAACATGCATCATCTGTCTCTAAATTAAACATACTTTTACTTTTTTTTATTATGTAAGAGTGGCACTAACCTAAGGTAACATAAAGGAAGGAAAGGAAGGCTCACTGAGGTCCTAGTCCTTAAAGAAAAGCCAAAAAGGATTAACTTGGAGGATGTGTCTTGAAACCTCCCTCTTGCATGAGTTCAAGTTACAGGTTGGTGGAGATTCAGAGGCAGGCTGGGAGTTCTAGAGATTAATTGACTTAAAACTGTGCTTATATCAATGTAAATCAAAGCATAGTTAGGGCAACAAATTAATTTTTCTCAACAGTATGACTTATTTCCTGAAAGGATAAAGTTGAGAAATTGTGAAATGTTTATCTCAAGTAACTGATGGTATCCTGTTTGACAATAAACTTTTATTCACTTACCATTTTCACAGCATCATTAAGGTTTGTACTAACTGCCACCTGAGAATTTCAACTAATAGTAAATATCTTGGTCATAACACAATTCAGTTATTAGATTCTTTTATAACCTCTAGTACTGATCACTGCAACTCTGTTACTGTACTTAAGACAAACTCAGATCAACTCTAATCTCTTCAGTGGCTCAGCTCAGCTTTTCTTTGACTCACCATTTCATGCCACCACCTTCATTTCTTTGTAAACTACATTGGCTAGCACTGACTGCTCGGATTGTATTTAGAATCTGCCTCTCATTGTTCACAGCCTTTAAATATGATGAGAACTTATTAATTATTGTTGCAACACTAACATGTCCCAAAGGATGGCAGACCCATATTCCGTCATTGGGACAGCCCCGACTCCTGCTATCTCTTGTTGCTGTACATCTCTTAACCCTTTTCCTGCAGTTTGCCACATCCTTCCTAAGCCACTAAGCACTGAGAGACATTTCATCTTGTTGAACAGCCACTTCTAGAAATTTCAAAAACTTATTCTGTTTTGTTTTTGTAGATGCTTACTAAGATTTCATATATTGTCCTTGGTGTTGTGAATAGTTGCAAGTCCAGGAAAGTATTTTTTTTTTTTTTTTTTTTTTTTATGTAGGAGTACCAACCAAGGGCAACAAACATGCAATAAAAAAAAAGGCCCATAGAAGTGCCAGTCCCCAAACAGTTAACCATGTTAGGCCATTATTTCATTGTGAGCTGTCTTTCTTTGTCAATGATGCACCTCTCTTGATGCCTTGAAGAAGACAGTGAAGACTCATCTCTGATTTTACCTTCTGTGACTGCTTCTGCATCAGTTAGTGTGGGGACAGAAATTGTAGCAGAGACAACTGTGATAACTTTTCCACATCCTAACCTAATTGTTGATCCATAAGCTTGATTGTGGCCTAATTCCTGGCATGGGATGACTGTAGCTGTTCAGGTCCACTAAACTCTACAGTGCAGTGTCATGTATTGCCAATGCTAATGACAATAGCTGAGAGATTACGGTGCTTTGAATTTTAACTCTTTATGGGTGATCATTGTATTTGTTATAATTAGTAGGTTGTAGTATTGACTGGTTGTAGGATTCAGTGGTTGCAGCAATGAGGGGTTGTGGCATTGAGTGTAAGTGGTACAGCTTTCCACTAATTACTTATGATGAGTGGCTGTTGTTGTGTCTGTATTCATAATTATGTTGACCACAGCTTGTTAGACTTCTTCAGGGGTGATGTCAGTCCTATACAGATAACATTACTACTACTACTACTACTACTACTACTACTACTACTACTACTACTACTGTTACTGTTTGTTGTTGTTGTTATTATTATTATTATTATTATTATTATTATTATTATTATTATTATTATTATTATTATTATTATTATTATTATTATTATATTATTACCTGCTGCTGCTGCTGCTGCTGCTGCTGGTGCTGCTACTGCTACTGCTACTGCTACTGCTACTGCTACTACTACTACTACTACTACTGTTGTTGTTGTTGTTGTTGTTATTATTATTATTATTGTTTTTACTACTACTACTACTACTACTACTACTGTCATTTCTGAAAAGTTAGGATAATTAGAGAGAGAGAGAGAGAGAGAGAGAGAGAGAGAGAGAGAGCATCAGTGTGGGTGTATTTGAATGTTTGTTTTTTTAGTAATAAGATGTGTGTTGTGTGTGTGTGTGTGTGTGTGTGTGTGTGTGTGTGTGTGTGTGTGTGTGTGTGTGTGTGTGTGTGTGTTGCGTAGGTTAGATTAGGCTAGGAGGAGGAGAGGAAGAGGTGTGTGTATGTGTGTGGGTGGGTGAGGTCAGAAGAGGAAGAGAGGAGGAGGAGGAGGAGGAGAATGAAGACGTGAAGGAGTGTGAAAGTGGAATTATAAAATGTTAAAAAATTATAGATATAGAACAAGGCTCTCTCTCTCTCTCTCTCTCTCTCTCTCTCTCTCTCTCTCTCTCTCTCTCTCTCTCTCTTTCTCGCTCGCTGGCTGGCTGGCTGGCTCGCTCGCGCGCGGCGCCCCATAAGAAATTTTGCGATTCTCTCTCTCTCTCTCTCTCTCTCTCTCTCTCTCTCTCTCTCTCTCTCTCTCTCTCTCTCTCTCTCTCTCTCTCTCTCTCTCTCTCTCTCTCTCTCTCTCTCTCTCTCTCTCTCACACACACACACAACACGAAGCGAGAGAGAGAGAGAGAGAGAGAGAGAGAGAGAGAGAGAGAGAGAGAGAGAGAGAGAGAGAGAGAGAGAGGAAATCCTTCAAGGTCAAATAACTTCAAATAACAATGACTCATTTTTTTTTTTATCTTCCTCCCCTCTCTCTCTCTCTTCCTCCAGAGAGAGAGAGAGAGAGAGAGAGAGAGAGAGAGAGAGAGAGAGAGAGAGAGAGAGAGAATCTTACCTTGAGGATTTCCTGTGATTCACCTACGGTCGTCTGCTGGTTACCCAGCCAGCGTTCCCCTACGTTCCCCTACGGTGTGTGTGTGTGTGTGTGTGTGTGATACTGCCAATTTTAGAGCTGTTCTATGTATGTATTAGTAGTAGTAGGTATCAATAGTAATAATACTTCGAGTTACTATTACTACTGCTGTTATTACTGTTATAATATAGTATTACTACTAAATAACTGCATACCTTCCTTGCATGGCCTTGCTGCACAGGACTTTCACACACCACTGCTCTTTCCACCTCTCTTGTGTAAGACTTAACCAGTATTCTCAACCATTCATACCTTACTCTGGTAAACTCTGGTACTCCCTGCCTGCTTCTATATTTCCTCCATCTTGTGACTTGAACTCCTTCAAGAGGAAGGTTTCAAGACATTTATGCGCTGTTATTTGATCATTCTTTTTTACTCTGCTGTGTGAACAAACTTTTTTTTTTTCAAATTTTTGTTGATCTTAGCCAGTGGTCATCTTACTTTTTTTTTTCAAATTTTTGTTGACCTTGGCCAGTGGTCGTCTTAGTAAAACACACACACACACAGTCCTCAGGGAAGATGCGTTTTAGTTCTGAATAAGGCCTTGTTTATAATTACTTTAAGAAAATCTATCTCGTTGACATTTAAAATCATGATATGGTTATTATTTTTGTTATTCTTTTAGTTGAGTAAAAATTCATGAGCCCAATAGAGGATTACATCAGACCTTAAGAACACAAGGGTTGGTGCAAGAAGCCATCAGGCCTACACTCGGCAGTCCCTGTATAAAATATGCCTACCTATTTCTTCTATTTAAGAACAGAAGGGTTGGTGCAAGAAACCATCAGGCCTACACTTGGCAGTCCCTGAATGAAACATGCCTGCATATTTCCACGTATCCTAATCCATAAATCCATCTTATCTTTTAAAGGTTCCTGTTGACTCAGCACTAAGTCTGATTACTGAATGTATTCCATTCATATACCACTCTGCTTGTGAATCATTTCCTTCATGTCTCTTTTTTAAATATAGCTTTATTAATTTTAAAGCCATAATTTCTTGTCCTATCCTGATTACTGACCTTGAGAATTTTAGAGTGCCCTTGTTATGGTCTTTAGGACATTTAAAGACCCGTCACATCCCCTCTTAATCTCTCTCCCCTCAATCCTACCCTGATTATTGACAATAGTACTATTATTACTACTGCTACCACAACCACTACTACTACTACTACTACTACTACTAATAATAATAATAATAATAATACTATACTACTACTACTAATACTAATACTTTTATTGCAGATTCACTGTTGAACTACTGACCTTTACATAGAAGAGGAAGAGGAAGAAGAGGAGGAGAAGGAGGAGGAGGAAGAAGATGGAAGAGGAACAAGAATTGACAAAAATGGAAGTAATGAAAGAAAATGGATTGGTAAGTCTCTCTCTCTCTCTCTCTCTCTCTCTCTCTCTCTCTCTCTCTCTCTCTCTCTCTCTCTCTCTCTCTCTCTCTCTCTCTCTCTCTCTCTCTCTCTCTCTCTCTCTCTCTCTCTCTCCTAGTGTGAAATTACTATATCAACAGTGAAAAAAATTAATTAGAGAGAGAGAGAGAGAGAGAGAGAGAGAGAGAGAGAGAGAGAGAGAGAGAGAGAGAGAGAGAGAGTTAAGTTACAAAGTATATTGAGTTTCTCTCTCTCTCTCTCTCTCTCTCTCTCTCTCTCTCTCTCTCTCTCTCTCTCTCTCTCTCTCTCTCTCATTATTATTATTATTAATATTATTATTATCATCATTATTAGGTTTATTGTCATTATTATAATTATTATTATAATTGTCATTAGAGGTGATCATTATAGCTGTCATGATAATAATAATAATAATTGTCATCTTCATTATGACTTATCTTCATTATCATTATTCTCATTTTTCTCATTCCAGGCCCAAGAAGAGGAAGAAGATGAAAAACCACAGCAACCACCCTCAACACCACCACCTGAACAGAACAGCACACACACACACGAACCTACACATTTGCCCACAATAGATTTTGTTCTCGTCTATAAACCCAGTACTGCCATTACTACAACCACTACCACTACTACTGACACTACCACTGTTGCTACTCTGGACAGAGATGAAGAAAAACATGAAATTTGGAGGAAAAATTTTGAGAGTGAACTAAAAACTGAAGGATTAATTTTGGAAGAAGATTCTGTTGATGAACTGCCACTAAGGTATGTTGTTGTTGTTTCAGTTTCTGCAAAAAAATATCCTAGTTGTCTTTAAAATGAAGGGAAGAGTGGGTTAATATTATTTGTGGTTCTCACCGTACTATTAATATTTCTACTACTACTAGTACAGGGCAGTATACACACTCCCTTATTCAGTGCTCTTATGGTTATGTTCTTGTCTTTCTCCTATTTTTGCTGGCCATTCTGTGCCCCCATCACTTTACTGGCTGCTATCTCCTTATCACACTTTTACAATGGCTCCTGGTAACCTTCATACACAGAAAAAAAATCCTGTATTTTTGCTCTTCTTAGAGAAAAAGTATCTTGGATGAAAATTTTTGAGGTGTACCATCTGCCAGTGAGGACCATTGGAAGATGAGGATCAACAGACACCTCACCACCAGAGATGGTTGCCTCCTACCACTGTAGTACCAGCAGGCCAGTGACAACCAACAGACTGAAGACCATCAGACACCCTCACCAGAGGTGGCAGGCTCCCACCACTTCTGTACCAGCTTGCATTCCTGCCCCAGAACATCCACATAAGACAGCTAGAAAGACAGACAACTTTCTATGACATGAGTTAGACAAGAATGCAAGCATTTCTGCTTTGAAATTGAAAAAGTCATCTTTAGTTCCTGTTAGACATTGCAAACTGCACATTACAGCATCTGCTCCAAAAGGAACTGAACAGATCCACTCTAAAGACAGTGCTGATAACATGAAGCAAAAGCAAGTGGTTTTTGTGAAGGAATACAGATTAGACACCTGAGAAGATTGTTTTGGGATGAAAGCAACTTTAAATGCATCAGATAACAACCAGGGACAGTGAGGAGGCCAAGAGGGTCAGACAGATGTGACCCTCACTGCACTGCCAAGACTGTGAAGCACTTGATTCTGTGATGGTTTGGAGGCTAAAGGAAGGGGAGGGCTGTGTGTATTGTCCTAGAACACTACAATGAATGGTGAACATTGTTGAAAAGTATTGGAGGATTTTATGATACCTTTTTCCCCAATCATCAGTGCACACAAAAAAAAAAAAAAAAAAATGGTGCTATTTCTGAGGGATAATGTTCCAGTTCTTGAGTAGCCAGGGGTAACTCGGTTGATGTAAATCCAATTGAAAGTGTGGTGTGAGATGAAAAACAAACTTACAAATTGCAGTACCAGTTCAGTGTCTCATCCTGTCATAGAATTGTGCAAGCTGTGAGTTCTGGATGTAACATCCTGCCCAGAATACTGCAAGTTGTTATCAACAGGAACAGAGGAATGACAAAATATCAGTATGATGATTCTGTCATTATTTGGTCTTGATATTATTATTACCAATCTTTGCACTGATATTTCAGGGATTTAGGGTAATACTTTTTGCAGAGACTATCTTGTTGTTGATGATGATGATGATATTATTATTATTATTGTTTTTATTATTGCACCACCATCACCACCACTACCACCACCACTACTACTACTACTACTACTACTACTACTACTTTTCAGGTTTGTTAAGATCCATGCACCTTTTGAAGTTTGCAGAAGATATGCAGAAATTTTGAAACTTCGAATGCCTATGCGAGAGGTAGGCCCTAAATTATTATTGTTATTGTAATTATTTTTTATATGATATTTTTGGGGCTGTTTGATTTTTATTTTCCAGGCCTATTGAATTTTTAAGGATGAATTTGCTTAGGCCTATACCTATATTTGAGTGAGTGTAAAATATTGATATTGGCATTGGTGTTATTGTTATTATTGTTATTCAGTGCATGAGTGAATGAAATATTGTATGAAATTCTGTAACACTCTCTCTCTCTCTCTCTCTCTCTCTCTCTCTCTCTCTCTCTCTCTCTCTCTCTCTCTCTCTCTCTCTCTCTCTCTCTCTCTCTCTCTCATTATTGCTATTATTATTATTATTATTATTGTTATCATGATTTTCTCCTCCTCCTCCTCCTCCTCCTCTTCCTCCTCCTCCTCCTCCTCCTCCTCCTCCTCCTCCTCCTCCTCCTCCTCCTCCTCCTCCTCCTCCTCCTCCTCCTCCTCCTCCTCCTCCTTTCTTATATATTGTCATCTTCCTTATGTCTTGTTCCAAATCTTTCTCCTCTTCCTCCTCTTCCTCCTCCTCCTCTTCCTTAGTGTGATGAAGAATTAAGATTATCATTTATTGAAAGAGCTGGAGCAATATTTAATGAACTGGTAAGACTACTACTATTACTACTACTGCTACTACTACTGCTACTCCTACTACTACCAGTACTACAACTACTACTACCACACCAGCCTTGCTATATCCCTTAGGACACTTGTGCACCTCCATCAGTTCCCCTCTTAATCTTGCACTACTACTACTACTACTACTACTACTACTACTACTACTACTGAGAGCTACTACTACTACTACTACTACTACTACTACTACTACTACTACTACTAACTACTACTACTACTACCACTACCACCCTACTACTACTACTACTACTACTACTACTACTACTGCTAGTACTACTACTACTACCACTGCTGCTGCTATTGCTACTATTATTGCGGCTGCTACTAATACATGCATGTGTTTTGAATTGTGTGAGTGTGTGTGTGTGTGTGTGTGTGTTTTTAATTGTTATTGTTATTATTATTATTTTTTGCTTTTTTTTGGCAGAAATTTGACATGAGACAAGGAAACCATCGGGTGATACTCCATGTAAGCTAGCTCTAATTCTCTCTCTCTCTCTCTCTCTCTCTCTCTCTCTCTCTCTCTCTCTCTCTCTCTCTCTCTCTCTCTCTCTCTCTCTCTCTCTCTCTCTCTCTCTCTCTCTCTCTCTGCATGGTTTGTAAAGCAAATGCACTCTTTTGTTTTTTCTTATTAATGTTATTTTTAATTAGATTTTTATAATATATTTAATTTTGTTATGTTTTGTATTCACTTTTAAAGGCAAGTTGTAGAAAAAATAAGTTATTGTCCTTGTTATTGTTATTGATGTTATTGTTATTATTGTTTATTATTATTATTGTTATTATTATTATTATTATTATTACTAATCTGGTATCTCCTCCTCCTCCTCCTCCTCCTCCTCCTCCTCCTCCTCCTCCTCCTCCTCCTCCTCCTCCTCTCCCCAAAACACCAAAAAACACCACTAAACATACCACAAACACACTAAACACACAAAACACTGATACACACACACACACACACACACACACACACACACACACACACACACACACACACACACACACACACACACACACACCTCAAAAACATTACAAAACACCACCAAAACACACACCCAAACACCCAATAAACATGGTTACACTCACCACAACCTAACCAAACCTGCCCAAACCCTTCCATAAACAGTTTCCAGGACTTCCAGCACTTGAGTTCACCCCGCCAGCAGTTTTTCAGGAAATGACAGACTGTGTGAGTCGGGTGTTCAACTTTGTGCGTTTGGATCCATCTGTATTCCCACCGAGAAACAGGAACTTCACAGCTGTGTATGCCAGGGATAAGGACTATCTGTGAGTGTTTGGGGTGATTTGGGGTATGTGGTAGTGTGTTTGTGGTGTTTGGGAATATGTGTGTAGCAGTTGGGTTAGGTTAGTTAGGTTAGGTTAAGTTACTGTTTTGGACCCTATTCAGGGGCTGGCATCTCAGTGGACTTTTTTTTTTTTTTTTTTTCTTATTGGAATTTTGTTGCCCTTTACAGGTGTTCCTCCTACATAAAAAAAAAAAGTGTTTGGTGGTGTAGCAGTGTTTTCAGGGTGTTTGGGTGCATGTACCAGTGTCTTTGGGAGTGTTAGGAGGTGTGTGGCAATGTTCCTGGTTGTGTAAGATTGTTTTTCAGTTGTTGGTGGGTGTGGTAGTGTTTTCAGGACGTAAGGTAGTATGTGGCAGTGTTTTCGGGGTATTTAAGATGTGTGGCCGTGTTCTTGGAGTGTGAGGTGATATGTGGCTGTGTTTTATGAGTGTTTAGGGGTATGTGGCTGTGTTTTTTGTGGTGCTTGGAGATGTATGGCAGTGTTTTGGGGTGTTTGGGAGCACAAACCAGTGTTTTGCAGGTGTTTGGGGGTGTGTGGCAGTGTTTTATAACATTTGGGAATGTGTGTCTGTGTTTAGCAAGTGTTAAGAGATGTGTGGCTGTGTTTTTAATATTTCTGGAGTGTTTTGGTATGTTGGGAGTGTGTGGCAGTGTTTCAAAGATGTTTTTGGATGTGTGTCTTTTTCCTTCTTTTTTTCATTAATTTGACTTAATCTTTTCCCCTTAGAGTTAACTTCAAAAGGAATTTTTATTTTTTTCAATTTCCATGAAGTAAACAGGTTTTATTCCTCTTTTATTTCTCATTTCTTTCCCTTTTTTCATCAATTTTAACATCATTACTTTTAATGGAAGTTCAAAGTAAAAAGACTGTTCCATGTTTCCATTCTATTAAGTAAACTATTTTTTTTCTTTTCCCACCATTTTATTTTATTTATTTATTTATTTATTTTTTGTTCTTCCTCTTTTTCATCAGATGAAAAAAAAACTTCCTTTCATGAACTAGGTAAACCTTTTTTTTTTTCCCCCATCATTCATAATGTAAACTTTTCTTTTTTTTTTTTTTTCCCCTGGAAGGTTTGATGTGACACCTGCATTCTTCCGTCCATCTGTGCGAGCGAGAATCATCGACTTCATCCTCCGCCGAAAGAGATTTGGCGGCAGGGAAGAAGAGGAGAAGGAGGAGGAGGATGCAAAGGCAGGAGGAAGAGGAGGAGAAGAGGGGAGAGCAATACATGGAACTGAAGCAGAAACATTCAACTTTGGAATCGAGAAGTTATTGGCAGAAGGAGCTTATCTTGCAGCTTATCCTTTGCATGATGTACGTTTGTGTGTGTGTGTGGGGGGGGTTGAGAGTTAGGTTAAGTTAGGCAAGGTTTTGAGGTGTTTAGGAATGTATGGCAGTGTCTTTTAATGTTTGGCAGTGTGTAGCAGTGTTTTAGGATGAAATAGTTTTTAAGTACATTTAGGTGTGTATATTAGTGTTTCTTTACTTTTTTTAGGCTATTTGAATATGTTTTTTTTTTTTTTTTTTTTTTTTTTTTTTTTTTTTTTTTTTTTTTTTTAGTTAGTGAAGTGCATTTTGTAATATTCCAACCATAGCACATCAACAGATAACAAAACATTAACCCTTTTACTACGATACAAAACAGTTAACAGCACCAGAAGTAATGCAGGAAATCTTTATGAGCATATACAAAAAAGAAGGGGATGACAAAGAAAAGATTTAGCAATTTCTACCCAGTTTAAAGATTGGAGATGACTGTAGAACATGTAAACATGTCTCGGAATGAATAATAATTAAGGAGAGATGTAGCAGATAGCAGTTACTGGGTTAAATTATCACTACTAAACCTAAAACTATTCCTCATTCAATAGGGTGACCTGCACACCAACACAACCACCACCACCGCAAGTACAAACCAGAGGGCACTTCTGCGCGAGAATTGGGCCAGCCTGAAAAAATTCTACAAATACCAGCCACTAGATCACATCAAGGACTATTTCGGGGTCAAGATTGGACTGTACTTTGCCTGGTTGGGTTTTTACACCTACATGCTGATCCCTGCCTCAATAGTAGGGATATTCTGCTTCATCTATGCACTTGGGACGATTTCTGAGCATGCGCCAAGGTGTGTTTCAGTGTGTGTTTGTACGTATGTGTTTCAGTGTGTGTCTGTAGGTGTGTTTCAGTGTGTCTGCATCTTTTACATCGCTACACACTCCAAAACACCTTAAAAATTATTCCAGATTTTTCAGAACACTAAAAATTAAGAAGACATCAAAAGAAATCACAAAAAAAAATTCCAATCTTCAGAAATTACTCAAAACACTTGAAAACCACTCACAAACAGCAAAAAAGGCCTTTTAAATACCCTAAAACTGCTACATATGCACAAACACCTCAAGGATATTGCTACACACACACACACACACACACAGACACCAAAAGAAACATTGCTATTTATATCTAAACACTTCAAAAACATTGCAGCAAAATACATACACAAAAAAAAAACTGCCAAACACGCCAAAAACACCACAAAAGCACTGCTACACACACCATAACAGCTAAAAACATTGCTACACACCAAAACACACAAAAAACCTATAAACACCAAAGCACCCAGAAAACAAGGCTAAACACACCAAAATATCCAAAAAAACTACTGCTGCACATACCAAAGCACTCCAAAACAATGGTACACATACTGGAACATCCAGAAAACATCATGGAAAGATGCAGTATTTTGGATATTAACATCTAAATCACTTCCTCTCTTTCCCTCTCCCACAGTAATGACATCTGCCACCCACACAATAATCTGACAACCATGTGCCCACTCTGCGATAAATTCTGTGATTTCTGGGACTTGCGAGAGACGTGTTTTCATGCCAAGTTCACTTATCTCGTGGACAACCCATCTACCATCTTCTTCACTGCCTTCATGTCACTGTGGGGTAAGTAGTAGATGACAGACATGTACCAAAGCACCCAATAACACTGCTTCCCACTCCTAGACACCTGGAAACACGCCAAAATATCTATTGCTACTAGTTTTTATTATTATCATCATATTCTCCTCTTGCTATTCCTCCTCCTTATTACTACCACCACAACCGTCACTACTACTACTACTACTACTACTGCTACTACTACTACTACTACTACTACTACTACTACTACTACTACTAATACAGCTTATCCCACACACACAGCCGCGCTCTTTCTGGAAATGTGGAAGCGGTATTCAGCAGAAATCTCACACCGTTGGGACCTGACAGGCTTCGATATACAGGAGGAGCACCCCAGGCCACAGTACTTAGCCCGCCTGGCACACATCAAGAAGAAGACTGTCAACATTGTCACGAAGACCGTCGAGCCACGTCCGCCCTTTTGGAGAATGCGCTTTCCTGGCGTCATTCTCTCCCTATCCACTGTGTTCCTACTGGTATGTGGGGTTAGGTTAGGTTTTACAGGGATGTTTGGGAGTGTGAAGCAGTGTTTCTGTGGGCTTTTAAGGGTGTTTGGGGTCATAGCAGTGGGGCTGACAAATTGTTTTAGGGATGGTTGGGGGCTGTAGCAGTGTCTTTGTGGTTCATAGAGTTTGTTTTGGGGTGTTTTGGTTCATGTTTTTTTTTTTTTTTTTTTTTTTTTTTTTTAATGAGTAGCAGTGCTTTTTTTAAGGGTGTTTGGGAGGGTATAGCAGTGTGTTGGGAGTGTGATCTAGTGTTTTAGGGATGCTTGGGAGTGTAGCAGTGTTTTTGGATGTTAAGGAGTGTAGCAATGTTTTATGGCATTTCGCTAAGTTTTAGGGTATGTTTTAGCTTGTAGCAATGTTTTTTAGTGTATTTTAGCCACCACTACTACTACCACTACCACCACCACTACTACTACAGTTACAACTACTACTACTACTTGTACAGGTGACGATGGCACTGGCAGCTGTACTGGGAGTCATTTTGTACCGTATGTCAGTGTTGGCAGCACTCAGCATTCATGGGGAGAGTGTGCTCACCTCCTATGCGCTCATATTCACCTCAACCACTGCTGCCTGCATCAATCTGGTGTGCATTATGATCTTCAACCAGGTGAGGCTTCTTTTTCATGGATTTTAAGGATTTGATTGGGGTTTAGGGCAGGCAACACACACACACACACACACACACACACACACACACACACACACACACACACACACACACACACACACACACACAATGCAGAAAGTATCACAAACCATCCTAAAAAAATGCCATAAGTACCCCAAAACATAAAAAAAACTGTAAAATGCCAAAAAATACCAAAACAAAAATACTAAAAAAAACAACAAAAAAATGATCAGAAACCCCAAAGCACTCAAAATTATCCACTAACAAAAAATACAAAAAAAAAAAAAAAAAAGCCAAAAATAATTAAAAAAAAAGCAAAAATTACTTGAAAATTCACAAAATACAAAAAAAAACACTAAACAAAGAAACACCCAAAAACACAAAAAATAACCACTTAAATTATTAAAATACACAAAAAAACACATAAAACACTTAAAAACACAAAATCATCCCCAGAGCCACACAAGACCATAAAAGAAAAAAAAAAAACACAAACCAACCTAAAGACACCACAAAATAACCACTCAAGATACTAAGACACAAGAAAACAGACAAACAAGTCCCCAAAATACAATAACATTACAAAATAACACCTTTAACATCCAAAAAAACCCACACAGCACCTTTCTATCTCACTAACTAACCCTCACAAACTCTCTCTCTCTCTCTCTGTCTCAACAGCTGTACGCGCGGTTGGCAGAGCGTCTAACAGAACTTGAACTGCAGAGAACACAGACAGAATTTGATGACAGCTTGACTCTGAAGATCTATTTGCTACAGTTCATCAATTACTACTCTTCTATATTCTACATTGCGTTCTTCAAGGGCAAGTTAATAGGAAGACCTGGGGACTACAGAAGAATCATGGGGTTCAGGCAGGAGGAGGTGAGTGAGTGAGAGTGTGGGAGAGGCTTGGAAAGTGTGTGTGTGTGTGTGTGTGTGTGTGTGTGTGTGTGTGTGTGTGTGTGTGTGTGTGTGTGTGTTTAAAAGAGACTAGGATGCACTGGGAGACAGTAGGATGCAATGGGAGACATTAGAATACACTAGGAGAAGCTGGGAGAGGCTTGGATGTACTGGGAGAGTCTGGGATGCACTGGGGGAGGCTGGTATTTACTGAGAAAGGCTTGGAGAGGCTGAGATGCACTGGGAGAGATTGGGATGCACTGGGAGAGGCTGGGATGCACTGAGAAAGACTGGAATGTACTAGGAGAGACTAGGAAAAGCTGGGATGTACCAGGAAAAGCTGGGATGCACTAGGGAAAGCTGGGATGCACTAGGAAAGGCTTGGAATGTGTGGGAGTGAATGTGGCTTTTTTTTGTGTGTGTGTGTGTGTTCATATTTTAAAGTTAATTTGTCATATTTATGTATCATGAAAGGTCTTTTTTTTTTTCCCAGTGGGGACTATAGATTATGTTTTCATTGTCTTCTTTTTGCCTTGTAAACAGCAGGTCTAATATGGATGGCTCATCTAAGCCTCCCTTTCTGGATGTGATGTGTTGCCATAGGAAAAATTCTTGAGTTAAGTCTGATGATATCTTATCCCAATAGTTCCCAGTACTCTTGGCGTCCATGTCCTGTCAATTTATGTTGCTATTGAGGTCACTATTTACTACTATCCTTCTGAATCTTTCTTCCATACTTTGTTGTACTGACTTCATGCCTTTTAGTCGGTTTTCAGCTAAGTTTTTGTATTCAGATGGATTCCACGTTCTTGTGTGAGGAGGCTTATACAAAATTGCTACCCTTATATTACCTTTCCTGGTTTGAATTTCTACAGATATTAACTCAACTTCATCAGGTGTTTATATTTGTATTTTCTGCTCTGTAAGGTCTTTATTCGTTCTTTACTCATGACTCCACCCCCACGTTTGTTTGTTTTTTCCTAGCTTCCTCTGTATGTGGTAATCTTGTATCCCTCAGGTCTCATTCTTGATGGTTTTGTTGAGTTTAGTATTGGTGAGGCAGAATATCAGCTTTGTGTGTATTTATTTATTTAATTTTTCTCTTTGTCATATATTTGGCCTCCAGTAATTTAGAGACTAGCCCACCCACGTTACTACATAATGTCTTAATTGTGCTATTCATGTATTTTGCCTCTGCATACTTTTCCTTATTTAGTTTTTCATCTTCTTTATGTACCAGTTTTTTTCTTACCTGTAGTGTGTGTGTGTGTGTGTGTGTGTGTGTGTGTGTGTGTATTTTGTTGTTGTTCTTTATAATTTTATTGCTACTATTACTACCTATCACCACCACCACCACAACTACTACAATTATTACTATTACAATTCTTCTCTTTCTCCGCTTCCATCACCACCATCACACCACCACCACTATTCCAGTGTTCTCCTGGTGGCTGCCTACTTGAACTCTCCGTGCAGCTAGCAATTATAATGGTTGGGAAGCAAGCCATGAACACGGTACTAGAAATGGTCCTGCCTCTACTCTACAAGTGGTAAGTATCACCAATACTACTACTACAATTCTCCGTTTTTACCTCTTTCTGTAACACCATTACAACTACAATTCTTTTCCTCTTCCTCCTCATCCCATATGTATTAAACTAACTCTTATTTTACAATTGGTGATATATTAAATGACCCACATTAAGTCTGCTGTTATTAATTTGTCAAGTGTGTAGACTTCACCTTAGGATGGATAATAGAACTTCCTTTCATCCGTTCCTATGAAAATTCCATGTTAGTTTTTCAATATTCCATAGTTCTTTTCCCAACTGTTTTCATGCCACTGCAAGTTAGAGGAAGTGGTGGGTGGAAAGAAGCCTCCTGCTATACTCTTCTGTCTCTCTGCACTGTAACTAGCTAGTAGTTACTAAACAGCCATACTGGGACCTAAAAGTCTGTTGCTGTTTGCCTTGTCTTTGTATTCCCTTTGTATTCCTTCTCCTCCTCCTCTATTACTACTACTGCTACTGCTGCTGCTACTACTACTACTACTACTACTACTACTACTACTACTACTACTACTACTACTACTACTACTACTACTACTACTACTACTGCTGCTGCTGCTGCTGCTACTGCTACTATTACTACTACTACTACTACTACTACTGCTACTACTATTACTACTACTATCACAATCCATTATCACCACTACAATTCCAACCACCAGCACCACCACTTTAACAATTCTTCTCCTTATCCCTCTCCTCCTGTCCTCCTACTCTTCCAACCATCCCATTACTACAACAACTATAACTAGAACTTCTACTTCCACAGGTACAACTTCCTAACTGTTGGCGAAGGGTTAAGAGAGGCCTATGTGAATTGGCCAAGGTGGGCTAAAGATTTTAGGCTCGTCAATTTTGATCCAAGAGGCCTGTTTCCTGAGTATCTAGAAATGGGTAAGTACGATGGTAGTAATAGTGATGGTGGTGGTGGTAGTGATAGTGATAGTAAGTTTATCTGTCTATCTATCTATATACCAGGCCAGCAATCCCACACAGGGTGACCAAGACAAAGCACCACACACTCAGACACACAAATACACACATTATTTACACTCTTGTCCCTGTCAGCCTCTAGTAGAAAGGAATAAAAATAATAGTAATCAGTCTATTTACATTCCAGGCTGGCAATTCCATATGAGGTGGCCCAGACAAAGCACCAGACACTCATACACACATCATTCACTCTATTAGTCCCATCAAACCCTAGTGGAAGTGTATAGTCTTGCCAGGAGCTTCGACATAGCACACACATCAATAGTAAGGGCCCACAGCACACACTGGCTTGTCCCTGCCCCTTTATAGGGAGACCTTTCCCTACCCCACACTTACCCCAATCTTGAGACCACATTAGATGCAGGGCACTTCCACAGAAAGGCCCCACAGCACACACTGGTGTACCTCTGCTCCTTCATAACAGTAGACTGGCAAAATGTTAATCCAAAATTTAGCCAAAGATGGAGTTTAAAATTGCTGGCTAGTTTTGCCCTCTTAAGTTAATTTCAGCTAGATTAGAGTAGTAGTAGTAGTAGTGGTGGTGGTGGTGGTGGTGTTGATATTAAAGAGAGGAGGAAGAGAATTGTAATAGTAATAATAATAATAGTAGTGGTGGTGGTAGTAGTAGTGTTACAAGATGAGGAAGAGGAGGAGGAGAATAGTAGTAGTAGTAGTAGTCTCTCTCTCTCTCTCTCTCTCTCTCTCTCTCTCTCTCTCTCTCTCTCTCTCTCTCTCTCTCTCTCTCTCTCTCTCTCTCTCTCTCTCTCTCTCTCTCTGTTTCTTTCATTCCTTTTTCTCCTGTTCTTGTTTGTCTTCCTCATCCTCCTCCATCCTGTTTTTATTATTACTATTATTATTATTATTATTATTATTATTATTATTATTATTTTATTTTTATCAGAAATTATGTATGATCTTTATTATAATTTTTTTGTTATTATTATTGTTATGATCTGGCCAATTTTCCATTTGTACTTATAAATTTAAGTGTTAAGTAATGCATAAAATACTTATGTTCCAGTAATAACAGTAGTAATTGTAGTAGGAAATGTAATATTGTTTTTTCATTATTATTATTATTATTATTATTATTATTATTATTATTATTATTATTATTATTATTATTATTATTATTTTTCTCTCAGGCAATCCATTTCTTCCTTGCGGACTCACTCCCAGTTATTTAAGAATGGGTAAGCTCTCTCTCTCTCTCTCTCTCTCTCTCTCTCTCTCTCTCTCTCTCTCTCTCTCTCTCTCTCTCTCTCTCTCTCTCTCTCTCTCTCTCTTTACTAATAGTGTTAAAATTTGCTTTTTCAGATTATTATTATTATTATTATTATTATTATTATTATTATTATTATTATTATTATTATTATTATCATTATTGTTATTATTATTTGTGTGTGTGTTTGTGTGTTTGCTTTTTTTCCTATATTATTTTTATTATTTTTGTGATTAAGGAAAATTGGCCAGATTACTGTCATTATTATTATTATTATTATTATTGTTATTATTATTATTATTATTACTATTATTATTGTTATTGTTGTTATTGTTTTGATTAGAATTTTTGAAATTTTTACTAACATTTTTAGAAATTAACTGAGAAAGGCAGGAATATATTGGGAGAGACTGGGATGCACTGGAAGAGGCTGGGATGCACAGGGAAAGGCTGGGATGGACTGGGAGAGGCTGAGATAGACTGAGAGAGTCTGGGATAGACTGGAAGAGGCTGGGATGCACTGGAAGAGACTGGGATGCACAGGGAGAGGCTGGGATGCACTGGGAGAAGCTGATATGTACTGGGAGAGACTGGGATGCTCTGGGAGAGGCTGGGATGTACTGGGAGAAGCTGGGATGCACTGGTAGAGGCTGGGATGCTCTGGGAGAGAGGCTGAGATACACTGGGAGAGGATGTAATGTCCTGGAAGAGGCTGGGATGCACTGAGAGAGGCTGGGCTGCACTGGTAGAAGCTGTGATGTTCTGGGAGAGAGGCTGAGATGCACTGGGAGAGGGTGTAATGTACTGGGATAGGCTGGGATGCACTGGGAGAGGCTGGGATGTGCTGGGAGAGGCTGAGATTCACTGAGAGAGGTCTGAGATGCACTGGGAGAGGCTGGGATGCAGTGGATGAGGCTGAATTTCACTGGGAGAGGCCTGAGATGCACTGGGAGAGGTCTGACATGCACTGGGAGAGGCTGCGATGCACTGGAATAGGCTGAGGTTCACTGGGAGAGGCTGGGATGCATTGGGAGAGGCTGAGATGCACTGGTAGAGGTCTGAGATGCACTGAGAGAGGCTGGGATGCACTGGGAGAGGCTGAGATGCACTGGGAGAGGTCTGAGATGCACTGGGAGGGGCTGGCATGCTCTAAAAGAGGCAGGGAGTGCACTGGGAGAGGCTGGAATGCACTGGGAGAGGCTGGGATGTACTGGGAGAGGCTGGGATGCACTGGTAGTGGCTGGAATGCACTGGGAGAGGCTGAAATCCATTTGATAAACCTTAGAGCAGAAAAAAGATAGTGAAAACACTTAACAAAAACTACTATTACTACTTGTCCCTTCCTAACCAGACTACTACCATAACTACTGCAGCCGTTACCACAACTATTCCAACCTATTCCTCTTCTTTCCAGTCCTGCAGTATGGATTTGTGACCATTTTTGTGGCCTCTTTCCCCCTGGCTCCATTCTTTGCATTCCTAAACAACATCTTCGAAATGAGGCTGGATGCGAACAAGCTGCTCTCACACTTCCGCAGGCCCATCCCACAGCGAGTCAAGGACATAGGTGTGTGGTTTAAGATCCTAGACTCCATTGGCAAGCTTGCCGTCATCACCAATGTAAGTTTTAATGAGTTTTTGTGCATTATTGTTATTTTTTTCTTTTAAGTATTTTTTGATTTTTGGGGGAAACTGGCTTGGGTTTCAGTGTTTTTTGGTGTGTGTGTGTGTGTGTGTGTGTGTGTGTGTGTGTGTGTGTGTGTGTGTGTGTGTGTGTGTGTGTGTGTGTGTGTGTGTGTGTGTGTGTGTGTGTGTGTGTGTTCCTTTACCTTCTCTTCACCTTCCTCCTCTTTGTATTCTTGTTCTTGCTCTTGTTGTTGTTCTTCTTCCTCTTTACTAGTGTGTGTGTGTGTGTGTGTGTGTGTGTTTAATTTTAAACCCTTGCTGCTACTACTATCGCTACAATTGGTCTTCCTCACCACAATAATTTTTCTCACCAAGGCTGCCACTTTAGAGAAATGTCACTTTAGAAGGATTCTTGAAACTTTTCTATTTCCTTATGCACCCTACCCAGAGTCCTCCTTTTGAGACCATCATTGGTAAAGTTTAGGCACCAAAAATACAATGAGGTTGGTTGACTTTTTTACCATAAAGACCCTCCCTATCAGTCTTCAGCTTTAGTCCTGTGTATTACTGCAGCTTTTTGTCCCAGGTGAGGTAGGTGTGCTTGAAACGAGGGGGCTGGCTGCTGGGACTGGTGTTGGTATGATTGGCCATAGCAGCACAAGAGTAGAAGGGTCACTAAGGAGTATATTCTGAAACACTTCAACTACTTTCAAAATTCTCCTTTACTTTCAAAAGGCTCTAGTTGAAGTGGCATTGGTTTACAAATTGAAGTGACACGAGTTTACTGTTCTAATGGCATATTAACAAGATTTCTACATTATTAACAGGAAAAACACTCTTGAGAGCCTGGCTGGTCATCTCTGTGGCCTTTGAAAATTATCATGGTGAGAAAGCAAAGGATTTTTGTATATGGGACTTCAGCCAGTGTTGCACTATACAATGGTGTTGTTATAGTGAATTCAGTTATTTTGTTTGAATGAGAAACTTGCAAGTTTTATTTCACCATTACTCATTAGCAAGTTGCTGAGAGGTGGCGGTGGGCAGGCAAGTGTTTTGAATGTGAAAGGTCATGTTAGAGTGGATCTTGGGGACATAAGGAGAAACTTTTCTTTCATATTTTTAGGCAGTGTTACAGAAAAATCATGATACAGAAATTTCCATTAGAGAATTAACTGTATTACTAATTACTAATGCTACTACAATTCTTCTCCTTATTCTCCTAACCAAACTTAACCTAACTTCATCTATGACCACCACCTTAATGATTTGTACTCAAAGAATGTTTTAAAACTTGCAAAGAAAATCATGACTGACACCACCCACCCTCTTAATAACAGGTATGTATTTCTGGGACTTGGTTCAAGACTGGGGTTACCTGTGCAGAAGACATAGATTTAAGAATTCACTCATGCCAGTGATCATTAATGTACATCATGTTCTCCCTCACTGATAAATGTTGATTCTTTTAATTTTTGAATTTTACTTAATTGAAAATTTTACTTGTTCTTATATAATTTTATTGCACTTCTATGTGATTCTTAGATATTTATCTGTTTTAGTATAATGATTTTGAAAGTAATTGCTCTGAGTGAGGTGCCACTCATTGATGGTCTCAGGCAGGTGTGGGCCTTTTGGGTGTGGTAGAAGAAAGAATTTGTTGTGAAGGAGCCTTGTTCCAGACCAAACTGTCCAAGCTGTGTGGAGTAAAGTGAGGGCAGGAGTACTTTCTCTTCTCCAGTGAGGGCTAAGAGAAGATTGTGAACGAGTGGAAAAGTTGTGTGCCTCATCTTGGCTATCACCCCTTTTTTGGGAGAGAGAACCTTGGTATATGTATTATTATTATTATCATTTTTATTGTTGTTGTTATTATTATTATTATTATTATTATTATTATTATTATTATTATTATTATTATTAT